>NC_139649.1:4757046-4794546 GCF_964638095.1 Poromitra crassiceps
GTTCTGTTATCACAGACGCACTTCTTCTCAAAACACCACTAGAGGAGAACAGTGGCGCCGGAACGAGTTTGCAATAAGGGGGACACAATTTTTTTATTATTATTTTTTTTTTTCTAATTTTTTTTTTTTTTTTTTTTTTTTAATGTTTTTAAAATTGACGTTTTTATGGACGTTTGGATGATTTTTAGCCATATTTAGATGAATATCTCATTTTAAATTAACATTAGGATTATACTGTAGTAATGTAATTATTCAGTATTTTTCCTTTCTCACTCACTTGGTGACCTGCTCTCCCTTTAGGTCATTTTATAATTGCATTACAACAGACAGCAACACAGGCAGAAACACTGAACTTATTATTATTATTATTATTATCACTTCGAAACACAGTGCAAAACTTGTCATCTCACACAAAAATAAAATAACAATAACCGTATACGATTTATAGCAGCAGCCAATGACAGTGAGTGCAGTACAGAGTCCAGGTCTGTCTGTCCTCTCAGGTGTAATAATCCCACAATGATCACGGCTTTAACAAGTGTCACAGGCTGTGTAAACAGTGTAAAGTGGGCTCTCTGTAACTTGATCCCTGGGTCTATCTGTCTCAGGTGTAATAATCCACAACGATCACGGCTTTAACAAGCATCACAGGCTGTGTAAACAGTGGAAAAGGGGGGGGGTGGGCTCTAAGCGTCAGGGGCAGTTGCCCCCTCAGATTTAATTTTATTTTATTTTTATTTTTTTATTTTTTTAGGGGGACCAAATTTTTAAGGGGGACAAAATGTCCCCATGTCCCCCTTGTTCCGGCGCCAGTGGAGGAGAATCCGAGGAATATTACATAACTGTTGGACACACACTGGACGTGATTCATGTGCGCTCATCAGCGGGCTATAACCACATTATACTGTAAAGTTATGATTCATGTGCGCTCATCAGCGGGCTATAACCACATTATACTGTAAAGTTATGATTCATGTGCGCTCATCAGCGGGCTATAACCACATTATACTGTAAAGTTATGATTCATGTGCGCTCATCAGCGGGCTATAACCTCATTATACTGTAAAGTTATGATTCATGTGCGCTCATCAGCGGGCTATAACCGCATTATACTGTAAAGTTATGATTCATGTGCGCTCATCAGCGGGCTATAACCTCATTATACTGTAAAGTTATGATTCATGTGCGCTCATCAGCAGGCTATAACCGCATTATACTGTAAAGTTATGATTCATGTGCGCTCATCAGCAGGCTATAACCACATTATACTGTAAAGTTATGATTCATGTGTGCTCATCAGCGGGCTATAACCACTTATACTGTAAAGTTATGATTCATGTGTGCTCATCAGCAGGCTATAACCTCATTATACTGTAAAGTTATGATTCATGTGCGCTCATCAGCAGGCTATAACCGCATTATACTGTAAAGTTATGATTCATGTGCGCTCATCAGCAGGCTATAACCACATTATACTGTAAAGTTATGATTCATGTGTGCTCATCAGCGGGCTATAACCACATTATACTGTAAAGTTATGATTCATGTGCGCTCATCAGCGGGCTATAACCTCATTATACTGTAAAGTTATGATTCATGTGCGCTCATCAGCAGGCTATAACCGCATTATACTGTAAAGTTATGATTCATGTGCGCTCATCAGCGGGCTATAACCTCATTATACTGTAAAGTTATGATTCATGTGCGCTCATCAGCAGGCTATAACCGCATTATACTGTAAAGTTATGATTCATGTGCGCTCATCAGCAGGCTATAACCACATTATACTGTAAAGTTATGATTCATGTGTGCTCATCAGCGGGCTATAACCACATTATACTGTAAAGTTATGATTCATGTGCGCTCATCAGCGGGCTATAACCACATTATACTGTAAAGTTATGCAACCACTGCTGGGCTGGAAAAAGTGCCAGGAATCCTGTTGAGTAATCCATCACGATGAAGCAGCGGAGAGGGGAAAGCGAAAGAGGAACGCCATGGTTGTTTACACAACGAAACTCTGGAAAGCGAAATAGCGCTTTGGAAATGAGAAGTTTGTGGTTTCCACTTTCCAGATAGAGACAGAGAGAGAGAGAGAGAGAGAGAGAGAGAGAGAGAGAGAGAGAGACAGACAGACAGACAGGAAGATGACGTCACTCAGTCTGTGAAAAAGTTCCAAGCCCCCGCTCTGGCAGCTGGCTTATTCCTCTTTTACCGTAACAGGCACCATGAAAACAAAATGAAAACACAAGTGACTCTGACATCATTATTATTCTTATAGGGACTTTACCCTTTCCCTACATACCTAATGTCATGTGTTATATCCTGTTTCTAGTGCGTCTGTGGTACTGGTAGCATACAATGTTTATAGTATTGTATCTATTTGGTTTGTCTCCTATGGGGTCACTATAACAATGTGCTATAGCTTCCTTCTAAACTTTATAGGCTTATAATAGTTGTTTGTGGTTGGAAATAAAAGTAAACAACAACAACAACAACAACAACAACAACAACAACAACAACTGAAGTATGTTTGATTGAGAAATGGATAATGTGATGAAAGGAACATTCCTTAGCCTATAGCTACTATATCCCTATAGAGGGACTTAATGTATGTCTGTGACTCTCAATAGTAACTTTATAGATTTAACTATATGCTGTATTATGATCATGTTTTGCTCAAGAGGAGACACCTTTAAGCAGGGTGTTATTAAGATAACACAGCCTTATCACATAACAGTATAGGCTACTATCATTGCAATTATCATGTCATAAACCCACCTATTATTACTCTTATCTAGTTTTCTCCTTAGTGTACTTGTAATTGTAATTCCCCCTGCTGTCCCGGTCGTTACTCCACCCCCTATGCCGATCTGGGGAACGTTGTAGACTAGCTGTGCCAGCCAACCGCGTCTTTTCCCCCGACAGCGAGGGGTTTCACCGGCAGGACACAGCATGTGGGAGGATCGCACTATTCCCCCAGTTCCCCTCCCCCTGAACAGGTGCCCCAACCGACCAGAGGAGGCACTAGTGCACCGACCAGGACACACGCCCTTAATCCGGCTTGCCACTCGCAGACACGGCCGATTGTGAATGTACCGCTGCTGCGCTGCACTTCCCGGACACCCTTACCATGATATTTATCTCAAATAAAGTGTGCCATATCAAACAACATTTAGCCTACTGATGGAACGGCTGCTGTTTTTTTTAGAGAGAACGATTGATTGATTGATTGATTGATTGATTTTAATTTATTTTTTATTTTAAAAGTACAGTAGTTGTGCCAATGCATGGCCATGGCCTGTATATAAAGTAGAAAAATCAGGATAACACAATGAAGCCCACCAGAGGTAGAATGGTAGAATTTACATAACAAACATAATTTACACACACACACACACACACACACACACACACACACACACACACACACACACACACACACACACACACACACACACACACACACACACACACACACACACACACACACACACACACACACACAATAGCCTACAGCTCGGTAAGTTATTCACTGTATACAGCCTCAATCACAACTTCAGTGATTTGTTGGACAATTAGGCCCTACTCACCTCACTGACAATAAAGGTATATCAATCTATCAAAATTACTTCACATTCTTAACACTTTTATTTTGAAGCCAACAGCTCTGCTTCCGGTGTTTTGTGTCGTTTTATTTTGAAGGTAAATGACTTCATATCCGGTAATGTCCTCTACTAACTCTGGTTAGCTTGACGCAGTGAGGTGGGGGGGAGGGGCCAACCTGTTGAATGCGACCACGGGATTTCACCCACAGGGATTTACCGTAAATGACGGAGAAGGGGAGTACCGAGGTGCCTGCTGATTGGTCGCCGGTGTCCTGAGGGGGCGGGCCTGGGGGGGGAGAGCTAGCCACGTCCAAAATATAGCCCCAGATCAAAGCGTGTGGGGAGCAGTGTGGATCAGTAATCCGAGAGAAAGGATTTAACTTTACAGCGTTTACGAGCCAAACTCAAGGTGATCAGGTGGGACACAGACACAGAGAGAACTTTTGATTTTCTGGACCTGTTGGAAAGAAGACTCCTGTACCTAAAAAGCCTTACCTGACGTCCTCAACGCTATCAAACTCAACTATCAACCTCTTTTACATTTTCAACATTTCAAGGCGTTGTACTCTATAAGGACAGCCATGCTCAAAGTGTGCCTCGTGTTGTTTTTATTCGCCTCCGTTCATTCAGAGTCGGTAAGTTGTTTCCCAAACATTTATCACCTTTTTCCAAGCTTGACTTTAAACTTTGACAACAACATTTTAACCGACGAGTTTCCAGTCGGTCGGGTTGGTTAACTACTAGTGTTTAGTGCTGTAACGTTACATTCTCTTGAGTAACTAATACTGTAACATTACCTTGCCGAGTAACTCATGTTACTACTGTTATATACTATAACGTTACCTTTGCTGAGTAACTAGTGTTACGTTTACAGAGGTGGCTTAGTTAGAAAATGAGCCTCCCTTATTCTTGTGTTAGCCAGCTAGCTTCAGTGGCTAGTTTGGAGGCTGGAGTCCAGTGAGTGTTTGTTGGTGTTGGAGAGGGACGCGCAGAGGCATAACGTGAGCTAGTCTGAGCTATTATCCAGTATGGGGCCCAGATGGGGGCGGCCTGGCCTGGCCTGGCCTGGCCTGGCTCTGATGGGCCTATCACTGGGCCACTTGGGCAGCTCTTTTGACATGGATGAGTCTTTTTGATCAGCAGATAACGCAAAGGTGACCATACAGATGTCAACCCCCCCCCCCCCCACACACACACACACCCGATACTATTACAGTCTTGATTTGTTGACACTGCAGATGGAGAGATAGTTACCGTGACACCCTCAAGTCTTTCCTCAACATCATCTCTTCTCTTCCCTTCAAATGAAGTGATGCTGAAATGTATCTGCTCTCTTATGAGAAGCAACAAGGCTGACTTAAAATGTCAACAGAATGTGTGTGTTAACACTCCCTATTATTAGTGTTTCCCCTCCACATGATCTGCTCACATGCATTGTTGTTGTTGTTACGTCTCCACTGAAGCCCAGCATTGACATGTCTCTTCAGGCCATGTGATTGTTACATGTAACCTGTGTGTGTGTAACTTACAGAGCTGTGTTGGTGTGTGTGTGTGTGTGTGTGTGTGTGTGTGTGTGGGAGGGGGAGGGTGGCTGACATGGAATGGTAATGGGGGCAGACTAGATGCCACCCACACAGTGACACACACACACACACACACACACACACACACACACACCCTGGCCCTGGGGGGTGGGAGCCTGGTCGTCAGTGCAGATGGTGGGTTGAGTGTTAATCTGGTAGAAAGGGCCTAAAACACAGTGTCTTACCGGTCAGCCAAACTAGCTTCAGGTTTGGGTACATTTCTGCATAGGCGTGTATTTAGGACACACTACTCAGACACGTTTTACGAAAAAGGTTAGATTTAGACCAGGTTTGACACCGGTTCTCTTCAGATCCTCTCTGGAAGCTTGTAAATCTGGAATCTTGTGCATGCCGCAAATAGCTTAGTACTGATGTAAGATAAACAGTTATTCTTGTCCCTTTGGGCGGGTCTTTTTAAAACCTCCCAGTGTGTGAGTTTTCCCTCTGGCTGTTTGGAAAAGCAGTTCCTTCCATCTTCAGTCTTGTTGTTGTTTCTGAGGCTATAAATAAATCATCAAAAATGTTGAAATGACACATCCTGGCTGTGTTTTTACCATGTCCCAGACTGTAGGCCCACACCTGTAGTTTTAGATGAGAGAGGAGTGGTGACTTCAGTGTGACGTACTGACTGGAGAGAGAGGAGTGTTGACTTCAGTGTGACGTACTGTGTACTATACTGCGACACATTGAAATGTCCCCTGATGGAAGCAGACACACGAGCTGCACTAAAGCGGATAACATACTTGTGCGTCAGCCTAGACTTGGAGCCTTGCCCGCCAACAGCTAGTTCCATATACTTGAAAATCAGCTTGACAAATGAAGAATGACAATAATCCTTAGTTGCAACCCTACTTATTTCCACCAGCGTGTTTAGTGTTCGAAAGTGAGTCGCCATCCAACCCAACACACACAGTCTGTTACATTCCTCAAAACCATGTAGCTTCTCCCTGCCCGCTCTGTCTCATCTTCTCAAACTTGCCTGTAGCTTCTCTCTGCTCGCTCTGTCTCATCTTCTCCACCTGGCCTGTAGCTTCTCTCTGCTTGCTCTGTCTCATCTTCTCCACCTGGTCTGTAGCTTCTCTCTGCTCGCTCTGTCTCATCTTCTCCACCTGGACTGTAGCTTCTCCCTGTCTGCTCTGTTTCATCTTCTCAAACTTGCCTGTAGCTTCTCCCTGCTCGCTCTGTCTCATCTTCTCCACCTGGTCTGTAGCTTCTCCCTGTCTGCTCTGTCTCCTCTTCTCCACCTGGTCTGTAGCTTCTCCCTGCTCGCTCTGTCTCATCTCCCCCCTCCCCCTGGCTTATGGAATGTGACCTTTGGTGACCTTGACCGGCCCTCTGGGGGATTGTGCACACTTGGAGGGGTCTCAATAGGGCCCTGGGGCCTTTTAATAAGGGACATGCCGGACGCCTCTCATCAGATCACCTACTGCTTTCCCACTGACAGCATGTGCAACTCCTCATTCAAAATGTCTTTTGTGTTTTGTCAACAACAACAACAACAACAACAACAACACAAGACTCACTGAGAATCTGAAGTTGTTTCTATGCTGAGAAAAGCCAATCGGTTGATTTCAACCAGCTTAGTTAGTATCATTACAAAATCAGTAGTAAAATGGTAAATGGACTGCATTTATATAGCGCTTTTATCCAAAGCGCTTTACTATGAGCCTACATTCACCCATTCACACACCGAGGGCGGCCAGCTGCCACGCAGGGTGCTGGCACAGCCATCAGGAGCAATTTGGGGTTCAGTGTCTTGCCCAGGGACCGGAGGAGCCGGGGATCGAACCACCAACCTTCTGATTAGTGGACGAACGCAATTGATTTTTGTGTGTGCTAGATTTGAATCTATTTGGTGCCTTGGTGCTTGACCGGTTTCAACTTTCTTTTCATTCAATTCATTTAAAATTCCATTTGCATCTGTAAACCACACTCAGCACAGAAGACGATGATGAAGAAGAACACGCACACAAACAAACAAACAGTGCTGTTGTTCACACTACACTTTAGCAACTTTATGCAATAATTAAATTTTTAAGTGCCCCCAAAATGTTGTAAATGCGAAAGGGGGCAGATTGCCCCAAAACTATTTCTATAAATTTCCTACGTGCTTCTCTTGTCTGACTCTTTCCATCTTTCTATTTTTGCAGACTGTTGCTCTCTCTCTCTCTCTCTCTCTCTCTCTCTCTCTCTGTCTCTCTCTCTCTCTCTCTCTCTCTCTCTCTCTCTCTCTCTCTCTCTCTCTGTCTCTCTCTCTCTGTCTCTCTCTCTCTCTCTCTCTCTCTGATCACTTGTCATTCCTAGGTAGGGCATGGCAACTTTTCCCCCTTTTGGTTTAGCTTGACTTTCCTTTGATGGCTGCTTAGCTCTGCTCAAGCCCCCCCCCCCCTCTCTCTCTTTATTTCTCTCTCTCTCTCTCTTTATATCTCTCTCTCTCCTCCTCTCCAGTCTTTTCTCCTCTCCTCCCACTGAGGTCGTTATTGGAATGTGGGCTTGACGTTCCCAGCTAATCGATACAATGTTCTGCCGGCCCGCCGTACAAAATGCTCCCAGATGGAGAAGGGCTTTCTGATGCCACAGGCATGATTGGAATGTATTGTGATTGGACGGGCTTTGTTGTCAGTTGGCCTAACTGATGGGCTGCGGGTGGGTGTGTGCCAGCAGGCTTATCATATCATTTCCTGTGGGCTAGTTCATGCTTTATTGGCCTGTAATGCTATAATCTAAATCAATGTCATTTCACTTAAAGGATGGGTTTTCCGTGGGGAATATGAATATATATTAAATCTCACGCCCCTAAGGTTTTCGAATCCGTTGAAATTCTTGAAATTGGAGCTTCACTCCCAGAGATATCAAGCATCTCTCACATATTTTTTGGGCCAGCCGACGCGTTTCGCGTCATCTGGCCTAAGTCCGCCTTGCGGAAGTCGTGCACCTATGAACTACAACTGTTGTTGGCCATGGTCCCGCCTCTAGAGGTCCTCCACGCCCCTTCAGAGGCCTTGACAAAAACCAAAAGGCAGCCATCTTTCCAACCGCCTAGCCTGCTGTAGCTAATATTAGCTTCCCATAGTTCCTTGCAAAGAGACCATTATCTCGGGAACGGAAGCACTAATCGACACGGGACTGGCGGCATTGGAAAGCTCGTCAAATTGTACATCTAGTAGTAGGTGGGTTGAAGTAACGAAATCAACGCTGAGCAATGTACCCGTTTTTACACATTTTTACAGAAAATAGTTACAACATCAGATGCGCGTAACTCCTACGAAAATGCCTTAAAATGCATGAATTTTTTTTTATGAAGACATCTCCCGACATATATACTTCAGTTTAAATGTGGTGCAATTTGGAGGCAATTTATTTTCGATTTATTTTCGATTTATTTCTTCTTCTCTCCATATATTATTGTCGAAGCCTTCTTCTTCTTCTTCTTTGAGTTTTATGGCGGTTGGCAAACATATATGTGCATTACCGCCACCTACTGGAGTTTGATATCAGCCAAATGCCTGAGGGGTGGGCATAAAAACGAAGGCCACGCGAGCCCAGTGCATTGTGGGAAATGTAGTATTTCGAGTCCCCGCACCCGCACCTCCCCCCCACCACCCCCCCCCACACACAGAGTGGATTTCGGTTGATATCTCTGTGAGTAAACCTCCAATTTCAAAAATTTCAACGGATTCGAAAACCTTAGGGGCGTGAGATTTAATATATATTCATATTCCCCACGGAAAACCCATCCTTTAAAGTTTCCTTTTGAACGAGGGGCTGCGACCAACTAGTGTTTCCATTCTGTCGGCTTATTTCCCCGTCTATAAAATGTCACAAAAATGGCGGAAAAAATTCGATCACCCCCCCCCCCCCCCCCAAAGCCCAAGATGATGTGATGTCCTCGATGTCTTCTCTTGTCCTGACCCAACAGTCCACAACCTAAAGATCATCAGTGTACTGTCATAGTAGAAGACTAAAGCAACCGGAAAAGATTCACATTTTAACAAGCTGGAACGAGATCATTTTTGTATTTTCTTTCTTAAAGCCCCCCTAAAAAGTCATATATATTTTAAGATGTATATAAAAAGACAGCAATTTGAATAATAATAATTTGTGGCCGATAGTGTTTCCCACACAACAAAGTTTGATTATCCTGGCTGTTAAAATCCTTAAAATGACTTCGCCTTCTTCTGCCTTGTTAAAAATTCCAAAGCAACCAATCAGGCTTATCTAGATTCTAGATTACAACATAACTAGGCAATCACATCATACAAACAATGGATTGGCTCAATACTGGACAGGGATTGGCTCCAGTATTTGTGATGTCATGAACAATGGCTGTGTGTAGGAGAGCAGATTGTTGCGCGGTGAGCATTTTGATTTGTGTGATATGAGCCAGGCCCTTTAGCACCACCTTATCAGTTTGTCACAGATAGACTGGCTCAAACAAATCCCTGTCTTTAGTCCTGCTTCCACTGACCTCAGCATGCTCGCTCTGACCATGTATGGCTGTGAATGCAAGTCAAGATCTCCTTCATGACCCAAGTGCTGCTGGGTGAAGGTGAGAAGATAGGAGAGATATGTTGTTTGTTTTTTGGTGGGTGGAATAAAAGGCACTAGTCTGGAACGACCAAGCAGGTTGAGTCACTTTCAATTTAGAAAGTGGATTTTTATATCCAACGTGTAGATTGAATTGTTTTTGATTGCTTTATTATGATGAACCAATGAAACGGTTTCACTTAAGTTTGAATTGATTTGTTATATCCTTATTTATTTCTGACATAAGTAGGAGGCGTGCGACACGTTTTACCTTCACTTTGTCCCATTAAATCACTGGCAACGTGAGAATCGTATGCACATGACATGTGCACCTATGTGCAATGAATATGCCACTGTCGTATAAGCCACCGACTTGTCTTATTGCTTATAAGATGCCTATTTCTTATTGCCTTATTGCTGTCTTATTGCTTATTGATGCCTATTTCTTATTGCCTATTACTTATTGCTGTTGCCTATTTGTACTATGTCGTAAACGGAGTCCACTGCACAAGAATTTCACACGTGGTACTTGTACCATGGAGTGACAATAAAAATCTTGAATCTTGAATCTTGAATCTTGAAGCTGCAATGACAATAGGGCCGTATCATGTGATTTCCGCGAAATGGGGAAAAAAAGATGGAATAATGGAATTTGGTCATAAAAATTGAATCAACTGTAAAACATGGAATATTGCAGAATTTTCCATCATTTGGCTGAAATGGATAAAAGTAGGACTAATGATCAAAATCAAAAGTAGACCTAATTACTGTAAGTAACATAAATGATTTCATAATTGTAAAATAGGCCTAGAGAAGTGATTTTGATGGCGATGTTTTGAGAGAGAGAGGGGGGGGGGGTCGGTCTTGCACGTGTGTTACAACGTGGTTTTCACTTTGAGAAGAGGAAAGTAAAAAAAAATCTATCCTAACCCTATCCTAAGTTAAAAAAGATTGTTTATTTTTTTGGGGGGGGGGGTCTTATCTCAATTTCCAGAATGTGTCTTTGATGGCAACTGTGCTAGTTAATCAGGGCAGAAACAAAAAAAAAAGCCTGTTTAGCCCCAGAGCTAATCCATGTTCCAGCAGCAAACCTTTAAAGCCGTGGTGTGCTCTATCCTGTTGGAATGTTGCTGCTGTTGAATGCAGCCCCTCAGTCATTTGCACCAGAATGAGTGTGTTTTTTTGTCCTGGAACTTCTCTCCTCTCTTGTTGTGCATGACGGCCTGAGCTGAATGGCCGCGCGCTGAGAGCCAGCAGAGGGAGGGAGGGGGGGGGGCATGATAAATAGTATCGGTAGGATGTAATAATGGTCGCTGCATTGCTGTCCGCTGGTCTATCAAATCCCTTTGGAGGCTGGAATGTTGGCCCAGCTTTTTGTCCTTCCTGCCTGCGATGGAGAGAGGGGTCTCTCCTTTCAACCGCTGCATAGTCTGCCAGTCGACTGGCCTATATGATGAATGGATTTGGTGCAGAAGTAAACCTAATGGAGTTCTATATCACTTTTAGATATTTGCATCCTTTCTGCCCCATGTGAAAAAACACATTTGGTTGAATCCTAGATCGTGTCATATTTATGAGCGTAGCGACCGTGACGGCACCCATGATTGGTTTGTGTGGACTCGTTTTTGAAGCCTCGAGGTGGGCGTTTTCACGGTCGCCATCTTGGATATTTGGAGGCAGAAGTGATGCTGTGTTGAAGAAGACTTCAAAGTAGCGACTGAGACATCAACTCGTTACAGGAAAATGTTTACCGACATCATAAATCAAGCGAGAAGTACGGTCACTTCCCCAACTTCCGTACAATCTGACTTTTATTTGCAGCCAGTGGAGTCGCCCCCCGCTGGCCATTAGAAAGAGTGCACGGTCAAGTTACTTCCGCGTTGGTCTCATGTTTCCTGAACACAGAGCTACCCCCCTTGAGTGTGTTTTTAACCCTCCTAAGCTGACAGAGAACACGTTTCTCCTTCACAGCGACAGCCTGGGAAACGCAGCCTGGATAGTAACACGCAGGCTGCTCCTCCTCCTCTCCCCCGGCCTCCTCCTCACATTCTTGGGGGGAAAAGCTGTGGTGGCTTTGTGGTGGGACAGTGGAGATACAGAGAGGGGCCCTGGCCCCTCTCTGTATCTCCACTGGGAGATGTAGCATTTAGCCTGGCGGCTCTGAGCTCGCTTGTGTTTCCACTGGGAGATGTAGCATTTGATGTGGGCCCCGTAGCCCCTGTCCCGTCCTGTCCTGTCCTGTCCTGTCCTGTCCCGTCCTGTCCCGTCCCGTCCCATCCCGTCCTGTCCTGTCCTGTCCCGTCCCGGGACACTCGGGTCATCCTCCACAGATGCTTATTCCAAACCTCAATCCCGCCTTTTAGGAAGTACCAGCACTGATTTATCCCCCCCCCCTCCCAGGAGAACACATGTGGCCCATTTCAAAAAAATTGATTCATATTTAGATTAAATTGCAGAGTATGATTATGTGAAAATAGTCAAAATGGCATATTCCTCATTTGAATGTTAAGGTTCACCTGGGCTCTGGTTTCATGTTTGTTTGACGTAGCATGAGGTCATACAGTACGCCGCTATACGAGTCACACAGTTTGATTAGAAACGTTGAACTATCATCATTGAGCACCATTTTTGAGTGCAGAAAAACAAACCCCATGGCAACAGATCATTTACAGACATGAAGTAAATACCAGAGCAAACATTAGTCTCTCTGAGAATTATTCAACTGAATGCTGCCACCAAACCGCTCAGACTGCTATTTAATCACTTGAAGCCCATACATTCACTTTTTTCTCCATCGGCCAGATGGCTAGTGTGAATGTTCAACTTAAAATTCACTATTCAATAAATTACCACAGTTTTTTGGGGCAAATCTACCAGCCACTTGCCTATTTGAGCAGCATTTTGACTGGTGGCTGCCTGGTGTTCATTTTGGACCCTGTCTCCACGGCTTTGTGTTATTGATCAGGAAGTTGTTGCATAAGTTTGGACACACACGTGCTTTAGTCTTTCTACATCGATATTGATCTTTGATCCTGTTGTCCAGTTGGAGCCAGTCGTGTATCTCGGCAGCAGTTGATCAGCCCGGCCAGTGGTCAGTGAACTGTGCTGCTGTGTTGTCTGTGATGACCCGACGGTCGGCCATCTTGGAGCCATTAGTAGGTGAGCTGACCTCACGACAGGTTCATCTCTGTGGTGACCTGACGGTCAGTGGGACGGGGAGGGACACATCTCTGTCCACTCCGTGTGCAGCCTGAACTCAACCTTTCACCTTTGTGCGTTTTCAGGCCCAGAGAACTAAACACCGTTTTACTGTGTGCAGGGAACGTTGTGGTGTGAACAGGGCCTTAACCTTCAAACAGCCCTTTGAAGGGGTGTGAGGACCGACCAAAATGTCCTCACTTCCCAGGTATAAAACTGACATTGGTCCTCACTAAGATAGATATACAAGTATTCTCTCTCTCTCTCTCTCTCTCTCTCGCTCTCTCTCGCTCTCTCTCTCTCTCTCTCTCTCTCTCTCTCTCTCTCTCTCTCTCTCTCTCGCTCTCTCGCTCGCTCGCTCGCTCGCTCTCTCTCTCTCTCGCTCTCTCGCTCTCTCTTTCTCGCTCTCTCTCAGCCACCAAAGATCAGAGAGTGCTGTTGGGTGGTATGAGGGTTAACAAATGCTCCTCACTAATACAGTACCTCTTTGATGTGGGGTGTGTGTGTAGTACGTGTGCATGTGTCACAATGTCAATGTGTGTGTGTGTGCGTCACTGTGTGAGGTCTACCTCTGTTCCTACATGAGTGCTGATGGCGGAGTCAGTCAGCCCATGTGGGCTCCACACTCACTCAAGTCTATTGTCCACAATAGAGGCTGAACCACAGAACTCTGCTGTGAGTAACTCCTCTGTGAGTAACTCCTCTGTGAGTAACTCCTCTGTGAGTAACTCCTCTGTGATCAACTCCTCTGTGATCAACTCCTCTGTGATTAACTCCTCTGTGATTAACTCCTCTGTGATTAACTCCTCTGTGAGTAACTCCTCTGTGAGTAACTCCTCTGTGAGTAACTCCTCTCTGAGTAACTCCTCTCTGAGTAACTCCTCTGTGAGTAACTCCTCTGTGATTAACTCCTCTGTGATTAACTCCTCTGTGAGTAACTCCTCTGTGAGTAACTCCTCTGTGTAACTCCTCTGTGTAACTCCTCTGTGAGTAACTCCTCTGTGAGTAACTCCTCTGTAAGTAACTCCTCTGTGTAACTCCTCTGTGAGTAACTCCTCTGTGAGTAACTCCTCTGAGTAACTCCTCTGTGAGTAACTCCTCTGTGAGTAACTCCTCTGTAAGTAACTCCTCTGTGTAACTCCTCTGTGAGTAACTCCTCTGTGAGTAACTCCTCTGTGTAACTCCTCTGTGTAACTCCTCTGTGAGTAACTCCTCTGTGAGTAACTCCTCTGTAAGTAACTCCTGTGTAACTCCTCTGTGAGTAACTCCTCTGAGTAACTCCTCTGTGAGTAACTCCTCTGTGAGTAACTCCTCTGTGAGTAACTCCTCTGTGAGTAACTCCTCTGTGATTAACTCCTCTGTGAGTAACTCCTCTGTGAGTAACTCCTCTGTGAGTAACTCCTGTGAGTAACTCCTCTGTGATTAACTCCTCTGTGATTAACTCCTCTGTGAGTAACTCCTCTGTGTAACTCCTGTGATTAACTCCTCTGTGAGTAACTCCTCTGTGATTAACGTGCGGTCGTCTTATCTCGAGCGTTCCAGCGTTTCTCTTACTAATGAATGAGTGCAGCTCCAGAGCAGAGCCACATGTTGTGAATGGGGGCAAAAACCACAAATCTGCAAACACTAAATGTTCAGGGAATAAAGGAAATTATGTTTTAATCACTCACTGACGTCAATGTATTAATTATATTATACAATGTTTGTTTTTGAATGGTTTTCACTTTTCACCAGCCCCAGGCCTGGAATTAAGTCCTTTTGACTTTGCCCTTTGATATACACAATTTATTGGGGCATCATGGCCAAAATGTAAGGTACCAAAACCAAAACCAATCTTATTAAAATGTTTTTTAAAGTCCTTTTTCCTCAACAAAATAAATATCCGAATAGAAAAACTGCTGCAGTGTGATACAGCAGCATTATGTAGGAAAGATACTTACATGTCCAGTAACGCACGATAACGTAACCAAGGCTGTTTTCTGTAGCTACACATTACATGTGTCCTAAATGCCTCCCATGCAGACAGACAGACTATTGGTAGTAAGTAGGGTTGCAAAGGGGCACAACATTTCTGGTAGATTTTCCACGGGAAGTTAAGTTTGGGAATTTTGGATTTATTTTTTTTGCATGTTGTTGTTCCCAATATTCAAAGCTGGAAACCGAACGGTCCATGGGAATTCTTTCATTGAACAACCAAACTGCAACCTACATCCTGCCCATAGCTGCATCTGGATGATGACTGGTGCCCATTATAGCAGTGCATCAGTAGAGATTGAGAATTTTCTATTTTCATGCTGGCTCAAGTGTGGACCCGTGACAAGTAGCTTGCAGCCCGCTTGGGGTCACTACTATAGCAGTTAGCATAGCCTGAAGGCATAATATGAACAGTGAACCTGGAAGAACCATAACAATAGTCGTGTGTGTGTGTGTGTGTGTGTGTGTGTGTGTGTGTGTGTCCGCGCACTTGGCTCCATGGTAGAGAATGGAGGAATGTGGTGGCTGGCTGACGGTGTAGCCAAGGTCTGAGCTACTTCAGCAACTCAGAGAGACACACACACATTCCTCAGTCCCCAGTGTTTCACACACATAGAAACATATGTGGCGGCCCACCACAAAGTCAGCTCTCATATCCCCCCCCAGGTCTTAAAACCTACCTGTTGTGTCATCTCTGATATCCCCCCCCCAGGTCTTAAAGCCTACCTGTTGTGTCATGTGTAGGTGACCAAAATGTAGAATGTGTCAGTTAAGTTAAATAACTAAGCTATGTGTGTGTGGACATTGTTAGCCTTCATGAGCTCAAGCAAAAAACAGAACACTGTAGCACTGTTTATGTTTTAGTAATATGTTATCTATGACACAAAGTAACCCCAACTCCCATCCCGGACCGGGACCATCCCCCCCCGGGACCATCCCTCCCCGGGACCATCCCGCCCCCGACCATCCCTCCTACCGCCACAAATGCATTTGGATTCTGTGAGAAACACTGGTCCCCCAGCCATAACAAAATTGTCAACATATAGCCGCATACAATCTGTCATAGATATGAACTGGGCAGCATCGCTAGTAGCTCTGCTACCAGTCTCTCTTTTTATGAAACATCATTTTACAGTCTGAGCAGAGACTAAACATACACAAGTTGATATGACTAAATTAATTAAACCGTAAAATACAGTTAGATTTTGGCTTGCTGATTTGGATGGGAATCAGGAAGTGGTTAACAAATGTGAATCTTACGAGAGATCTTTTTCTATTTGGCACTACTGTACCTCTTGGTGGGTGTGGTGCTCGGCCTTTGTGATAATGGTAGACTCGCGCAGACAATCAATAAATCAATAATCCGGTGCCCACCTAACGTTAAGTTATTCCAGTGCACAAGTCACGTTAGTTATTCACGTCTGCCAAATGTTGTTGAAGGAAGTTCTAAATGTTGTTGAAGGAACTTCTAAGTTACATGGGCTCAAAAAGGTCAGTGTTGTCAACATGTTTTTGGGCGCAGCAATTTGATCCCTAACAGAGGTTTATGACAAACGGGACTCTTTGTGGAGTTTGTGTGTGATATCGTGCTACCGGTTATTCAGAATATGAGACATTCAGCTGGATTAAGCTCACACATTGTTTTGGGTCGGGTGGAGTTAAACATCAACCACCAGGATGAGAGAAGAGATGAGCTGTTAAACCGCGTTCGTTAAACATCGACTTTATTTGAAAGAAGAACCCGGTCGGGGCTTAAATTTAAAACGAACGTGGGCCAGCCTGTGTCTGGTGACTTTTCTGAATTCAGGAAATGGATTCGAGAAATTCAAAATAACTGACAAAGGCTCTTTTCATGTTTTAAATCGGGCCTAAGTGGAAGGCTACACTACTTGTGAACTTGAAACGGGACTGACCCCGAGTGAGTCAAACAGTAGGCCTAATCTCCTGCTAGACATGAATAGAAGTTATTGTGTCTGAAAAGTACTGAAACGTAGCCTATAAATAGTCTGCGTTTACTGGCGTTTACTGGCATGAGTTACGTTCAAACTTCTTTTTCCGGATTTTATTCGACAGAAAATAGTTTAATTTTAGTTGTAGACTTCCTGTTTGCCTCCCTTTTCCCCCGTTATTTCCTGCCTTTTATAGCGATGCTATCGCCGTTAATAAGCCCCCTCAGTGGCTTATGTCTAGTCTGTTGGTCTGTCAGGTCTTTGATCCAAGGCAGAGATATGCTCGCCCCAGGGACTCGCATCAAAGAACAGGCTCTGCAGACGGGACGTTGTACCCAGGCGAGGCTCTTCCATCAGACCCCCAGGCCCCCCTGGCTTATTTGTCCATCCGTCACGCATGTTGGTAATAGCGGCGCGGAATCATCATCCAATTTGACATGGCGGACGTACGGCGTCATCGGCAGGAGGAAGTGACCAATAACGTCGTTAACGATAAAGAGCCCGGGACGCTCCCTCAGGAAGCGCTCATCGAAACTCAATTAGGCTTATCAGCGGCCTGAATCAACAGTCTGTCTGTCTGTCTGTCACACAGCTGGCTGCTCTGTGCCCTTTCTGCCTTATCTGAAACCACAAGTGACATGTTTGACCAGTCATATCCAGGACAAAAGACTCCTGATTGACTCAACACAGCGCAGATGACAAAGAGCGCATCACAGGGCAGTAATTAGATCCCAAATTCTAGACCCTCTCTAGACTACTAGTATTATATCGATCGTGATATGAGACCAGATATCGGCTTTGGTTTTTGGATATCATGGTATGGTGATATGGTCTAAGTGTTGTCTTTTCCTGGTTTTAACCCATTGATGCCTGATGCAGCATTTGTGTGTGTATCCCTTTAAGACCGCGAACCGCGTTAACGCGGTTCGTGGTCTTAAAGGGATACGCACACAAATGAGGGATATACACGCAAATGCTGCATCAGGTATCAATGGGTTAAAGGCTGTATATTACAGTAAAGTGATGTAATTTTCTGAACTGACCAGACTGTTCTAGCTGTTCTATTATTTACCTTTTACCCACTGAGTCATCATTATGTCCACATTAGTGATGATTATTGGATCAGAAATCTCATTGTAAATACTTTGTGAAAGAGCAGCACCGATAGTCATGCCTGCAATACTGTTGCAATAGAGATCAAGAAGGTCTTTGGTCCAAAATAGAATCTAGTGATGTTTTGATTTGGTCCATACGAGCCAGCCCTATGCCATAGAGCAGGTCACATGGTGCATAGAGCAGGTCACATGGTGCATAGAGCAGGTCACATGGTGCCATAGAGCAGGTCACATGGTACTGCTAGGTGGAAACACAGCTATACATAGACGGGGAGTAGGTGGAAGGAATCTAGAGCTCAATTGTCAGAGCAAAAGGCAGAGAGGTGTGTGTGTGTATTGTGTGTGTGTGTATTGTGTGTGTGTGTGTTGCAGTGAGGCCCACCATGCAGCTCTACTGTAGGTGTATCAGGGCAAATGAGGCCCACAATGGAGCTGCTCTGCCAGTTGCCATGTGTAGGACAGTAGGGGCACCTGTGCTTTTTGCACAAGATATGAGAGACGTGTGTGTGTGTGTGTGTGTGTGTGTGTGTGTGTGTGTGTGTGTGTGTGTGTGTGTGTGTGTGTGTGTGTGTGTGTGTGTGTGTGTGTGTGTGTGTGTGTGTGTGTGTGTGTGTGTGTGTGTGTGTGTGTGTGTGTCGTTCCCCCTGGCGGAGCTACGTCAGAGGTCAGGAGTGCGTCGTCCCACGAGCAGATCAGGCAACACAATACACAGAGCTGCAAACCTACTGGCTCAAGTATCAGCTAACATGAGGAGGAGGAGAGGGAGGACAGACAGGATGTCAGAGAGACACTGGGAGGAGGAGAGGGAGGACAGATGTGAGAGAGAGAGAGAGACACTGGGAGGAGGAGAGGGAGGACAGACAGGATGTGTGAGAGAGAGAGAGAGACACTGGGAGGAGGAGAGGGAGGACAGACAGGATGTGTGAGAGAGAGAGAGAGACACTGGGAGGAGGAGAGGGAGGACAGACAGGATGTGTGAGAGAGAGAGAGAGACACTGGGAGGAGGAGAGGGAGGACAGACAGGATGAGAGAGAGAGAGAGAGACACTGGGAGGAGGAGAGGGAGGACAGACAGGATGAGAGAGAGAGAGAGAGACACTGGGAGGAGGAGAGGGAGGACAGACAGGATGTGAGAGAGAGAGACACTGGGAGGAGGAGAGGGAGGACAGACATGATGTCAGAGAGAGACACTGGGAGGAGGAGAGGGAGGACAGACATGATGTCAGAGAGAGACACTGGGAGGAGGAGAGGGAGGACAGACAGGATGTGAGAGAGAGAGACAGAGAGACACTGGGAGGAGGAGAGGGAGGACAGACAGGATGAGAGAGAGAGACAGAGAGGGACACTGAGTGAGAGAAGGAAGAGGCTAAGACCCAATCCAAATGTCCGGACTTCACTTGCCGACTCTTAGCGGGCTTTGTGGGCGTGTTCCAGGGCTTTGTGGGCGTGTTCCAGGGCTTTGTGGGCGTGTTCCAGGGCTTTGTGGGTGTGTTCCAGGGCTTTGTGGGTGTGTTTGTGGGCGTGTTCCAGGGCTTTGTGGGTGTGTTCCAGGGCTTTGTGGGTGTGTTTGTGGGCGTGTTCCAGGGCTTTGTGGGTGTGTTTGTGGGCGTGTTCCAGGGCTTTGTGGGTGTGTTTGTGGGCGTGTTCCAGGGCTTTGTGGGTGTGTTTGTGGGCGTGTTCCAGGGAAGTATGTGAGTATGTCCCGTAACCTGTTGAATCAAACTTTGACTTGAGCTCCTCTAACCTGTTGAATCAAATCAATCTGCTGGCTGGTTGTGCACGCTGCTGGCTGGCTGGCTGTGCACGCTCCTGGCTGGCTGGCTGTGCACGCTCCTGGCTGGCTGGCTGTGCACGCTCCTGGCTGGCTGGCTGTGCACGCTCCTGGCTGGCTGTGCACGCTCCTGGCTGGCTGGCTGTGCACGCTCCTGGCTGGCTGGCTGTGCACGCTCCTGGCTGGCTGGCTGGCTGGCTGGCTGTGCACGCTCCTGGCTGGCTGGCTGTGCACGCTCCTGGCTGGCTGGCTGTGCACGCTCCTGGCTGGCTGGCTGTGCACGCTCCTGGCTGGCTGTGCACGCTCCTGGCTGGCTGGTGCTGTGAATGGAGCAGATGCCTGTGTGTGTTGGCAGATGGACAGATTGTTTGCCTGCTATAAAGAGGAGGGGGCTGCTGGAGGCGGAGCCTCCGTTACCTTGGTCATTGATATGCTCTTGAGGCTCCACTGGCATTGTTTGCTCTCAATGGAAGAGACGGAGCCAGAGGCTGGGTGGCGGGTGCCTTGACAGACTGCCTTTCACTGCATTCACCACAACTGGGAAGTGGGAAGTCTACGACCTCTGTGCTCAGATCAGCAGGATAAACAAGGAGAGCATGGTGTCAAAATACAGACGTTTGTACTTTACACGGTTTATACAGTCTTTTTTAAACACTGCCCTCATAGTCCTCTGGTAAGGTCTGTACCATACTGGACTGTTTACTTATCACTACCCTCATAGTCCTCTGGTAAGGTCTGTACCATACTGGACTGTTTACTTAACACTACCCTCATAGTCCTCTGGTAAGGTCTGTACCATACTGGACTGTTTACATAACACTACCCTCATAGTCCTCTGGTAAGGTCTATACCATACTGGACTGTTTACATATCACTACCCTCATAGTCCTCTGGTAAGGTCTATACCATACTGGACTGTTTACATAACACTACCCTCATAGTCCTCTGGTAAGGTCTGTACCATACTGGACTGTTTGTTAGCTCTGTGTTTTGACTCGTGTCGTCCTCCGTGCTTTGAGGGAACGCCTGGACGTCGCAGACTAATGTTAAACTGAACGGGGCGGCAGCACGTGACTGAACAACATTAGTATTTTTTTTTACGGGGGGATAGTTCATGAAATCATTGGCGAAAGTATGAACCAAATCAACATTAATTAATTGAATCAATTGACATGAGTAAGATGAAGTCGGTTAGAGGTTCTACGTGTCTGTTTCGATCCAGTTTCGTTGAGTTACCCAGCCCTCGATTTACATTCTGGCTTGCCGCTTTGCATGCATTCATTTCACTAGATGAAACAAATGCCGTCTGTTTTGTGGCTTCTCGTTAGTCTCGTTAGTGAGTTGGTTAGTTAGTTAGTCTCGTTAGTGAGTTGGTTAGTTAGTTAGTCTAGTTAGTCTCCTGTTGGTTCGTGGTAATAATGTGGTTTGATACAACAAGAGGAGCCGAGCTGCGTGACGACAAACAGAAAAAAGTTGTTTTGCTCCATCATCTCTGAAATCCTTTAGTTTGATGCTCTCTGCTCTGGCTCTTATCAGCTGCTGCACGTTAGGCAGAAGAACCCTGGTGCTCTGATGCTCTGATGCTCTGGTGCTCTGATGCTCTGATGCTCTGATGCTCTGATGCTCTGATGCTCTGATGCTCTGATGCTCTGGTGCTCTGATGCTCTGGTGCTCTGGTGCTCTGGTGCTCTGATGCTCCGATGCTCTGATGCTCTGATGCTCTGATGCTCTGCCCGGCTCATCTGTGGCCTTGGCAGAGACACCACCTGGCCTCCAGACCGGGAGTCAACCAAGAGCTTAGTTTCAACATCAGATATCGTTTGATCAAAGTGACGCCTGCTGTTACAGAAACATCGAAGTGTGTCCATGTCACACAGGTGAAGTGTGTCCATGTCACACAGGTGAAGTGTGTCCACGTCACACAGGTGAAGTGTGTCCACGTCACACAGGTGAAGTGTGTCCACGTCACACAGGTGAAGTGTGTCCACGTCACACAGGTGAAGTGTGTCCACGTCACACAGGTGAAGTGTGTCCATGTCACACAGGTGAAGTGTGTCCACGTCACACAGGTGAAGTGTGTCCACGTCACACAGGTGAAGTGTGTCCGTGTCACACAGGTGAAGTGTGTCCGTGTCACACAGGTGAAGTGTGTCCATGTCACACAGGTGAAGTGTGTCCGTGTCACACAGGTGAAGTGTGTCCATGTCACACAGGTGAAGTGTGTCCATGTCACACAGGTGAAGTGTGTCCATGTCACACAGGTGAAGTGTGTCCATGTCACACAGGTGAAGTGTGTCCATGTCACACAGGTGAAGTGTGTCCATGTCACACAGGTGAAGTGTGTCCATGTCACACAGGTGAAGTGTGTCCATGTCACACAGGTGAAGTGTGTCCGTGTCACACAGGTGAAGTGTGTCCGTGTCACACAGGTGAAGTGTGTCCATGTCACACAGGTGAAGTGTGTCCATGTCACACAGGTGAAGTGTGTCCATGTCACACAGGTGAAGTGTGTCCATGTCACACAGGTGAAGTGTGTCCACGTCACACAGGTGAAGTGTGTCCATGTCACACAGGTGAAGTGTGTCCACGTCACACAGGTGAAGTGTGTCCACGTCACACAGGTGAAGTGTGTCCACGTCACACAGGTGAAGTGTGTCCACGTCACACAGGTGAAGTGTGTCCATGTCACACAGGTGAAGTGTGTCCATGTCACACAGGTGAAGTGTGTCCATGTCACACAGGTGAAGTGTGTCCACGTCACACAGGTGAAGTGTGTCCATGTCACACAGGTGAAGTGTGTCCATGTCACAGTCACACGGAGATGTTTGCCAGCACCACTTGATACTTCAGTTGGAAGTGTCATCGTAGTCAGTTCCTCCTGGCGTGTTTCCCCCACCTGCAAAAAGTACGTTACAAACGTAAAGTGGGTTTCTACTCTGAAGCTCCTTGGGGTTTGTGTTACGTTTCCAATGTCTCTAATGAAGCCGAGCTTATTCTTATTCTCCGGCTCCATTTGTATTCCTTTAGTTTGGACCTGAAGCAGGTGCTGCGGTTTGGTTCTGTGGTTTGGTTCTTTGGTTTCCTCCTGGTCCAGACTGTGCTGTGCTGTGCTGCACGTAGCCAGACGTGTGGATCTGAAGGCCATCAGGCTCTAGATGATATGAGGACTGGACAGTGTTGACTCTGTGCTTTGCAGCTGAGGTGCTTTGGGATCGTTTTACTCCATAGCTTCTACGTCGCTTCCAAATGGAAATTCCTACTGGTTGTAGAATTAGGATTAAACTTTGGTTTTTAGAAGGAATCCTGGCTCAACTTTATGGCTACATTTTCATATTTTCTTTCTTGCAGTTTTGGCAATGCTCTTAGAGAGGAAACCGAGGAGATACTGTTGAGATTTGATGGAGACTAATGGTCATCTGGTCAGCGTTGTTCTAATCATCCCAATATATCCCTGAGCAGGCCGGCCTGCCGGTGTGGCTTCAGCAAGATGCTTCAAAACATAATGATGTTGTCTCCCATGCTGTGGAGAGCTGGTAGAGCAGTGAGTTTATTTATACAGGGGCGAGTCTCACTGAGAGCAATGCTCTCTCTCTCTCTCTTTTTCAGGAGCGCCCTGTTCACATTCACACACACACACATTCACACCTTGAAGCTGACCAGTAACAACCACAGTCTGATCTGTTGACCAGTCAGCAGCTCCACTGGAGCGGTGTTGGGGGTTAAAGGCCTAAACATGGTCGTCCGTCAGAGCCTCGCCCCGCCCTCCCCGTGTGACGGCGGGTGGACCGCCGTCCTACGGGGAGGGGCCGCCGTCGGCTGACGGGGGCTGCTCGAAAATGTGACTTCACGGCGACGATACGTGCGTGACGACAGCTGCAGGAGAGTTGTGATTGGCCGTTGCCCTGGCTCTTCGTCGTAAAGTCGCCTTTCAAAGCATGATGTTAGATTATAACAACTAGTTGTGTGGCTTAGCCTTCCCAAATGTTGAGGGTCGTTTTTTAGAATTTAATACATAGAATTGGGAACGTTACATTCAATTTCATTCAGACTGCCTGGCACACAATCTCCGCCATTTTCACACGGAGCTTCCGCGGGGGGGGGGGGGGAGGGGGGGGCGTAGTGGCGTCCGAGCATGTGGGGCTCGCTGGCGCCGCCAGACGGCGAGACGGCTCCAATTCGAGGCGGACGGACGACCATGTTTAGGCCTTAAGGGCCTTGCTCAAGGGCACCTCAGTGGTGGTAATGAGGGAGGGGCAAGCGCTGCTTTTTCACTTTCTCCACTCATATTTATCCTGCCGGTCCCGGGCGTTGAACCGACGACCTTCTCGTCATAAGCTCGTGTGAAAAGGATAGCAGGGATGTGTCTAAGTTGCAGCATTTTTAATAGCACCTTCAGGCTATTAAGGCCTACAAACTGTGTGAAATTAATCCTGTGTGTGTGTGTGTGTGTGTGAGTGAGTGGCATCATGGTTTGGTGGATAGCTCCGCTATAAAGCTGCTTGTTTCTATACCCAGGAGGCAGTGCCTGAATGAAAGTATAATGACACAGCCCTGCCTGCGGGAGTGATATTTCACACGGTGTGTTACTATACTAATCCATGTCATGGCTCAGACCTCCGGATGCTTTTTGACTCATTGTGTGTGTGTGTGTGTGTGTGTGCAGAGTGACTGAGCGTGACTCGGACACTGTTGTCTCTGAATGGGGGAGATTCCTAACATGTGACTCACGGCCCATCCCAGCACGGGCCTGTCCCAACACCCCACACACACACACCTATACACACGCACACACGCGCACACAAACGCACACCTACACACACACACACGCACGCACGCACACACACAGGGCCAGAAAGCTGTTGATTATTTTCTTTGCTCTATAAAATGTCAGAAAATGGTGAAAAAATGTTGATCAGTGTTTCCCAAAGTCCAAGAGGACGTCCTCAAATGTCTGGTTTTGTCCACAACTCAAAGATATTCAGTTTACTGTCACAGAGGAGTAAAGAAACCAGAAAAGAGTCACAGAGTCAAAGAGTTAAGAAGCTGGAATCAGAGAATTTTGTTTTTTTTTTCTTTAAAAATGACTCAAAACGATGAATCGATGATCTAAATAGTTGTCTGTTATTTTCTGTCGATGGATGAATGGTTGGCGCTCTAGCTGCAGTATTGTGATATGAAGCAGAGGAAGACTAACAGTGTGAATAGCTTGACTGTAGCCAGGTGCTCCAGTCATGTGAGGTGAGGAGGATACTGGGCTAAAAACAGTCTTCTCGAGTCATGTCGGCACCTCAGGGTTTGAGCCCTGGATGACGTCAGGTGACGTCAGGTTATGGAAGGATTTTCTTTTCTTCTTCCTGTAGTTGTTTTCTCTCTCTCATTTTTGCCTGTGTTAACATGGGCAGGCTAGCCACTACCATTGTGCTAAGCTAACTAGCGGGAGCTATTTTACTACTACATGCACAGAGCAGAGAAGGGCATCTAAGGGCTTTTTGCATGACTAAGAGTTTTTTCACTTTTTGTTTTTACACTGTAAAAAAAGAACAGTGTCCGATGTAAACAAACTGGCATTTTCAGGGTTAACATTCTAAGTAGGAATGAAATGTAGGTTCAGTCCTCATGATAGGGACCAACAAATAAATACACAAATAAACGTCCACGCATTCCACTGTACACACAATGTGTACTAGCCTTCTTTTAGGCAGTGTAGTTGACCAGGCCACACAAGCTAAGAAGAACTCAAACTAAAAGAGTCAAAAAGAAACACGTTTCCATAGAAACAAGTTTCCAGAGAAAAGAGCTGAGAGATAGAATAGAGTGAGTAAAGAGAGAGGAGAGGGGAAAGCCTCACGGGACACACACACACACGCACACGCGCGCACACACGCACACGCACACGCACACACACACACACATACAGGAGTCGGTGAGGCCAGGATTAAAATGGCCGCCCCCGTTTGAAGGCTCTGCAGCAACAATGCAGCAAGGCGTCCCCCCCCCCCCCCCCCCCCCCCCCCCACACACACACATACACATACATACATACATACACACACACACACACACACACACACACACACACACACACACACACACACACACACACACACACACACACACACACACACACACAAAAGCCACCAGTTGCCCTTAAAATTAAGACCCCTTAGAAGAGACGGATGGAAGTAATTATGAGGGGAACTCACGATGTCACATGGCTCTGTGTGTGTGTGTGTGTGTGTGTGTGTGTGTGTGTGTGTGTGTTCCCAGTGTGTTTTGGGGGGGCTCGTTTTTCCTCATAAATGGAAGTATTGATTGAAACCGGCTTGTCTTGTTGAACTGATCTCTCTCTCTCTCTCTCTCTCTCTCTCTCTCTCTGTCTCTCTCTCTCTCTCTCTCTCTCTCTCTCTCTCTCTCTCTCTCTCTCTCTCTCTCTGATGCATAAAGCCTGGATGTTTCATACCATACAGTCAAAGTGAGTTCCACATGCTTTAGCAGATGTGTCTTTGGTGTGGATTTCCCACCAACATGTCTTCATCAGGATGTCAAGTTACTCACCTGGTCTTCATGTGTTAGTTCCAGCGTTCCCACGGGTGCCCTGGGTGATCCCACGGGTGCCCTGGGAGATCCCACGGGTGCCCTGGGATCCACGGGTGCCCTGGGATCCACGGGTGCCCTGAGATCCCACGGGTGCCCTGAGATCCCACGGGTGCCCTGAGATCCCACGGGTGCCCTGAGATCCCACGGGTGCCCTGAGATCCCACGGGTGCCCTGGGATCCCACGGGTGCCCTGGGATCCTTGGAGGGAACAAATCAAGACCTTGAAAGTTCAACATATTTTGTGCGAGAATCAGAATAGAAATTGAGTTTGAATTTTGTGTGTGTGTGTGTGTGTGTGTGTGTGTGTGTGTTAGATTAGATTGATGGAGGTGTGTGTTTGTGGGCTTAACACCGCTCACGCTGCTTAGCGGCCAAATGGTCCCTGAAATGAAGTGTAAGCTAATGTGATTTAAGAGGATGACGTCTCTTCGTTCACTTAACAGATAAGGGCAGTGTTTGTTTTTAATGCATTATTTATTTACCATCAACACATCCTACGAAATGAACATCAACAATGTGTTTGCTCTACTCCCCTCACTTTCTCACTTCCCCACCTTGTGATTTTAGCCTTGAACCCCGAATTAACCTTGAACACTGTCGGACATTTTAAAATATTTTGGGGCAACTTTTGCCCCCGCTGTCTAAAAAAATGGGGGCACTTTTTTTAGATTACACAAAGTAATTGGAGCGTAGCGTTGCTAAAGTGTAGTGTGAACAACAGCGCTGTTTGCGTGAGCGTCTTCTTCTTCCTCGTCTTCTGGTGGCAACCAGCTTGCAGGTTCTGAGTGTGTGTTCCAGAGATGGAAATAGAAATGAAATGAATTGAATGAAAAGAAAATGATCTAAATATTAACGAAATCTTGATCATGGTTTTTAGGGGCATTATGAGATTTCTTTGGGCATTTTGCCCTTGCCCCTGGCTACATTTCTACACTGACTTTTTTTAAATGAACGGTTACCATGAAAAGTCAGGCTGTTGTAGTTATTATTACCAAATCAAATTCAAATAGGAGGGGGGGGGGGTGGGGTGGGAATCATTGCGCCCGGGACTATTTTTGGTGCTACGTACGGATCTACTTTCCTGAGGTCACAAAGTGTTGACAGCCAGCTTGTTGAGTTGTTTGAGGACAAAGTGGGCGGGGCTCTGTGTGACGGCTTTTTCATGGTTCCTGGCGTTCTCTGGCTGCTGGGTCGTGCAGCACTGCTCTGCATGGAGGAGATCTGTTGGCAAAACAAAATCATTGCTGATGTCCTTTGTCATAGGATTTGTTGACGGTAAACAATGCATGAGTAACACCAGCCTCGTCCTTTAAGCTCCACAGTGATTAGAGTGACACTAGCGGCTAGGCTAGCTCGTCTTCAGGGAGATGATTTGGGGTCAATCTTCTGTTTAGTCTGCCATCTTGTCAGGACCTGTTAGCCTGTTGACAACACATCAAGAGGCATACAAATCTGCTCTCTAGTCTGCTCTCTAGTCATCAGAGCAGACGACTGTTACCTCGTTGAAGCAAGAGATGCCCCCCAATGATAGAAAGGGTCAAATCAGTCGTATGCTTGATTCTTTTTTCCTGAAGAGAAAGCACTGCTGGTATCCATACTGTCGCAAATGAGTATTGTATCCGTTTCAAAATGTTTAGTATTGATTACTTTATCAATACTATCGATATGTTCAACAACCCTGGTGAGTAGCGTATCCTCCTCTAACCGCCCCGCTGTGCCTCTGGTGTCCCAGCAGGTGAGGGAGACGGAGACGTGGATGCCCATGAAGAGCACACAGAGCGCGGGCACGTCGACGTTGCAGCGCGATGACCTCACCACGTCGCAGCACGATGACCTCACCGTGACGCAGGGCGACGACCTCACCGTGACGCAGAGCGATGACCTCACCGTGTCGTCCGGAGACTCTCCGAACGGATCCGACTTCGTCTTCGGCGACGACGACGAAGACTACGTGGACTACTACGAGCCTGACGACGACGAGGATGAGGACAACTTCTCCGGTTCTGGTGACGGAGGTGGGTCTTCGCAAATACTCTTTTAGTGTGGGAACCCTGCTATTTGAAAAAAAACACGTTGTGTACTTTTCAAATCATACATGTTTACCTCGCAATTATGGTGGTATCTGGTATGCTTCTTCGTGCATTATCATATTGTTAAGTTTGTTGTGAGTTCTTGGTTTCTTGTTGGTAGATATATTTGGTGCATCCCATCCCATTCTCTCTGTCATTAATATGCTTGTGTTTACTCATAAAGTCAATTTAAAAAAAAATCTCTTTCCTTTCCGCAGCAACAACTGTGTCGATCAGAAAAGAGCACGCCAAGCCGTCGGCCAAGGTGAGAAATCTCCATAGATTTTGTCTTGGTTTTCTTTCATGAGTGAACTCAACAATAGAGAGCCGCAGTAACGAGTCCGGAAATCATCGATGCTAACAGTCCTGGTTCTTCACAGTTTTCGCCTATGGGAGTTTTGAATGGGTTTTTGGCGCGATGCTTCTAATAATCACTCTGGGCAACGCTGGCTTAATCAAACGCGAACCAGTGTTTAGTAATATCATCTTCACACAGGAGGACCACTTTTACGAGTTTTGAAGCTTTTACTTGCCGTTAAAAGGACGGCTAGCTAGCAAACGGCTAAATGAGACTACACTTTTGAGTCGATGGGGATATATACGTCAATAACGTCACCACTTCAAAGGGCGAACACGGAAATTCTCTTTCCCTCACCTGGTTCAGCCCCGTTCAGCCCGGGGTAATCAGTGCACACATCAACAACAGTCCAGGTTGAGTGTTGACGTGACGTGGAAGCCTATGCGACAGTGTGTAGTTCTGGATTAGCTTAGCTCGAGCATTTTACTTCTAGGGCTCGCATTTACGCTTCAAAACTCATGAAAGTGGTCCTCATGTGTGAAGATTATCCGACGGAACTCTGGTTCGCGTTTGATTAATCTTGCGTTGCCCAGAGACCTTATTTGAAGCATCGTGGCAAAAACCCATTCAAAAATCCCATAGACAGAAACAGTGAAGAACCAGGAAGTTCGGGACTTCCGCATTCTGCCTACAAAAATACGTCATCCCTGCGGCTCTCTATATTCACAAAGGCATAGAAGAGTGTGTGCAAGACGCACTTTTACAACAGCGCCCCTGAATCAAATGCTTGTAAATGAAAATGCCCTCTCTCTCTCCCTTCACCCCCAGCCTGATGCGAACGACAACAAAATCCCAGACGTGGAGCGCCCGGTGCGGCCCACCGTCAACGAGGTGGACCTGGTCCAGAACCACAACGAGATCCCCCTGGTCCCCCAGGGCCCCGGAGAGGAGACCCCCTCCAACGTCCTCATGTCCCACGCCAGCGACGAGAGCATCTTCAACAAGACAGAGGTCCTCGCAGGTCAGTAGCATTGTGATGACGATGCTGAAATGATCTATTGTGCAGACCTATCCACAGCTATTAAGTCCCATTGACATCAACCTTCTGCTATTGTTCTGATAAATAAGATCTGATCCACTCTGAGGCAGAATTATTATTAGAAATATTTTTTGTTTTTATTTCAGTAAAAAAAAAAAATCACCAGGTTATTTCACACCTGGTTTTGGTTAACGACGATGACCTTGGTTAACGACGATGACCTTGGTTAACGATGATGACCTTGGTGTGTTGCAGCTCTGATTGCGGGCGGCGCCGTGGGCCTGATGTTCGCCGTGCTCCTCATCCTCCTGCTCATCTACCGCATGAAGAAGAAGGACGAGGGCAGCTACGACCTGGGCAAGAAGCCCATCTACAAGAAGGCCCCCACCACCGAGATCTACGCGTAGAGCGCCCCCCCTTGCTGTCATCCCCCCCATCACACCCACTCGCCCGGGGGCGCCCTTCGCCCGGCCCCCCTACTGTGCCTCAACCACACCTCCTCTTCCTCTCTCGTTGTCCGGCCGGACAGTCGGCTCGACGGGAGCGATACTCGCTAAAAACGACAGATCGGGAGAGAAGCTCCAACAACACAATCGATTGACTGACTCCTCGTCCCCGATACTCAAACTAGTTTTGTCGGTGCTCTTTTTAACCAATCAAGACGCTTTTTTTGTTGGACTGTCCGTTTTGTCTTTTGATTCTGTCAAACTAAGGAAAAGGAGCAACAGGAATGGACCATTTACACAGCAAGATAACTGTTTTTTCCTGCTATTCTTTCTTGTCCCCATGTTCAAAAGAAAATGACAACAGAACTTTACAATTGAGGACACCCCCCGACCTCCCCCCCCGCCATCCTCCATTTTGTAACACTAACACTGTGCAATGACGTTTATTCTCATTATGGTACACATTATGAAATTCGCCAACTGGTGTCCGTAACAACGGTACACATCATGACATTCTTTTCATTATGGTACACATCGACGGTCCACTTATTTATTTTCCCTGCTCGCTTTTCTCGGAACCTCCGTTTTTGGGACTCTGATCCGGTGCTGCAGCCCCTCACATTGCTGTAGCCCATGTCTTTTTAAGTTAAACTTGTTTTTTTGTTTTTGTTTTAAAAGAAATCCTCGTTATGCAGCGAGATTTCAGGAAAAAAAATGTGTTTTTGTTTTTTTAATTAAAGGTTCATTCATGATGGGAAAGAATTAAGTCCATAATTATGTTGTTGAAATTAACTTCCATATTGATCTGAAAACATATCGCTGTGATAATATCGAGGTACACTTTTGGTCGTCCGTTAGGCCTGAACATGTAATCTGACTGTGAGAGACAAAAAAGGCGTCACATTTCATGACACGTCAGACCTGGGTCTCGTCGGACCTGGGTCTCGTCGGACCTGGGTCTCGTCGGACCTGGGTCTCGTCAGACCTGGGTCTCGTCGGACCTGGGTCTCGTCAGAACCGGGTCACGTCAGACCTGGGTCCAGCCGTGCTTCACGTCTGGTTGAGCCGAGTTTCCCACACAGCAGATCATTCAGGTACATTTCCCATTGCAGAACTTTCCTGTGATAGTCTGTGATAACTTTCTGCCTCATTTTGTTTTTCCCCTACGTTGGGAAAATCCCATCATTATGGCACCTAGCATCAGATAAGTAAGCTTGAACCAAGCCAGAAGAAAAAGTACTAAATACTATATGACCCAGGTCACACACACACACACACACACACACACACACTTGGATAGCAAAGCGTTGCCTGGAAGTTGTGTCACCACTATAGTAACTGTTATTGCTGTGCCTCCAGGGTCTGTTTCTTATTATGATGGTGAATTTGGACTGGACTCAAACCAACATGCTCCTACAGGGCGGCACACCCACATTCCACACACACACACACACACACACACTGCTCCACACACACACACACACACACACACACACACACACACGCACTGCTCCACACACACACACAGTGCTACACACACACACACTGCTCAATCGTGTGTGTGAAGGGAGCAAAGAGTCAACAACATGGTGGATATTTAGCTGTTCTTTCAGATTGAAGTCCCCCCACAGTGTATGTTCTCATTTTAAAGATATTTCTCTGTTTCTGAGTCCGGCCGTGACCATGTTGATCAGCCACACTGTTCGCCACATATTTTTTTCAACAAATGACCTACTTTTGTGCTCAAGTAAAAAAAAAAAAAAAGCTTTTGCTCAAATGGAATCATGACGTACGACTCAATGGAACACTCTAGTGATATGTTATGTCAATTTGACTGTGACTTGAGAGGACGAGCTGGCATGTTAACTAGCTAGCTAGCTGTTAGCTACGTTAGCTAAAACCCGCAGCCTAATGCTGTAACCACTTGGGCGGGCTTAAAACGCCACTGAGTGACCAAAAGGTAACCGGTTCGAGTCACGCTCTTTCCAACCTGGGCTTTGAAATCCGCTGGCCGGTGGTTGATAATAAAGCGATAATGGGGCTTGCGGCTAAGCTAACGTTACGTCGGGTTTCGGTACCGGAGATCTTGGGCACAGAATCGGATGACGTGCGACTATACAGCAGGGCGCTCCTAGAACGTTTGAATGGACCACCAACCGTTTCAACTTGACCTAAATGGTCCTTTGTCCGTTGGGAAGGATTTTGGCTTGGTAATCGGAGAAACTGGTAGTTTTTGGGTTCTGTGCTTTTCAAGCGAACACACACACATTTTGTTTTAAAACCACGGGTTCGAGGCCTTTCCAATAAGCTACAGCGACAGTTTGCTAGTTTTATATCTACTTGTTGGATCTATGAGCAAGCCGGTATGAATAGGCTTGATGCTCACCTTTTCTCAGCTAAATAAAGTGTCTTTGACAGCTGTAGGCAAAGCACACAGACTGGTCTACCAAGGATTTGTATATAGCCAATGGGGGCGGGGGGAACAACATTAAACTTGGTACTTAGCCACCTCCTGGCAACAACAACAACATAACAAACTACCAAATATTTAAATGCCAAATTGTTCTAGTTTTTTTTTTTTTTTTCCCCCACCAGTAACGTTTAATTTTAATGTGATTTACTGTAAATGCTTGCAATGAGAGTGGGCTCTCCTCATGTCTGGAGAAAGCTGTTTTGATGCTACCAATGCTAATACTAACTCATCCTCTCCTCAATGTTCTCCAGTGTTTTCTTGTTTGTTTTTGTCAGTAGTATCAACCTGTTCCCTTTTTTTTTGTATTAATTTAACTGTCAAAATATTTTTATTGCCTTCTTTCAGGTTGGGGTGTTTTCCCCCTTTTTAAGCTGTTGTATATGTGATTTTAAAAGTTTTATATACACTAGTTTGAGATTCTCAGAAGCAAATAGTTTTGAAACTTTGTTTTTTATTTTGTAAGAGTTTCTATTATCTTTTAGACTTTTTGGTTTTGAAGCGCTATGTATTTATGTTTTGTTTTTGTTTTCGGTAGAAGGATTGCTTATGTGGTCGGTGTTAATCGTTCGTCGTTCAGGGGACGTTGTGCCGATGAGCCATGTTATCAGGAGCAGACCTGGGCTGATTACCAGTTGAAATTGTGTCCGTTTCCCTGTAGGACCAGAAACCGTACGCTTTGTATGGTTGATTTTGATGATTTGTCAACTTAATTTCTTAGCAGCCATGGTGGAATGCAATTAGACTAAACATTAATTTGGAGGGGCGTTTTCAGTGTGGGTAAACCTGCTGCCCCATGGAAAACCTTCCTTAGTCGAGGTTTACTTGAGAGGTTCCAGGCCCTTCTATCCCACCAACAAAAACAAAATCAGGAAAATACTCGTATGGGTCGTTTGCTTAAGTCTGCCAGTAGTGGCAGGTGGGCGGGATTTGTAGTTTTGCAGGTCGGTCTGATTGTTTCCATTGTGTCGGTGAGAATCGGTCAACCCCGGGAAAATGAACCCAATGCATGTCAAATTATACTCTTCTCAATTACCTGGAGCGGTTGCTTTGGTCTGCAGAGTTAAAAGCTGGATGGAAATGAGTTTTTTGATGGGATTTGATGAGTCAGAACCAGCAATTGAATCCATTTCGTTGTGCGTTTTGAGAGGGGAAATCTAACGGGTTCGGCTGTCTCAGACAAGACCAGTGGATCCCAGAGAAGTAGCGGAATGCGTTTGAGACGGTAGTTGGTCCCAGGTCTGGTCCGTTTGGCATGGAGAGATGTTCTGCTGCTTAATGTCACACACACCACATGTGAATCACCAATGGAGTGGAGAAGTCAATGAATCATTGGTTTCTGCATGCAGGTTCTGATTTTTTATTGGAAATAAAGCTATTTTTATGCACAATAACATTTTAAAACGCTGTCTGTCCAGTTCTTCACTTCCATGTATTAGTTCAATGTTGTTGTTTATGTTTCCAGAAGAGGCCTTATACGTGCTCACACTCCCACATTCTCTGTCTTCAGGCTTCCCTCCCTTCCGGGAGAGTCTGGCAGCGCTGATCTCCATTCTGGGATTGCGAAGAAAAAATGCTCTGTTTGGTTTAACCTAGTTACCCACTCTGCCGACAACGGGGGATCCAATCATTTTCAGCGTGTAACAACGAGCTAGCATTGTTGATGTTGTTTCACAGCGGCGCAGGCATTTGAGATAGACAGATTCGTCACGGAGGGAGCAGAAAGGAAATCCATATATGGTCGCAGCCAGTCAATCAGAGCGGGTCGGAGCCAATAGCAGAGCTTGCAGGGAGCAGAAAGGGATTTTCTTCCGCTGCCGACTGAAATGGTCGCCACCAATGACAGAGCTTACACCAGCAGCCTGTTTCCATGCAGCCAGACTTCTCTCCCTGCAGGGAGGGAAGTCTGGCAAGCGAGACTAGGCCTGGAACACACCAACAGCACTTTGTTAGGGCCAAAAACACACCACAAAGACCACAGCCAGCTAGCATGTGTGTATGTTGCCAGCTAGCATGTGTGTATGTTGCCAGCTAGCATGTGTGTACGTTGCCAGCTAGCATGTGTGTACGTTGTGCGCCTGCGTGAGACCGAGGACTGCAGATATACAAACCAGATACATGAAACAAAGCAGCGTTTGCCTACCATTTTCACACCACTATCACTCACCACTTAGGCAGTTTCACAATAGAGCCACTTCTAATCTAATCGAGAATATGTCTGATAAAAAGTAGCAAATGGCACGATGGTGTCGTCAGCTCTTGCCTAGTCTCAACGCCAGACCCATGAGAGTTCTTACGCTGATACACTACGTTACTGCATGCTGCAGATCTCTCTGGGTCTGGGACACTTTCCCTCATAGGGCTTTCACACCGGCAGGGCTCCGTGCCGGTTCCGGTTCCCGAACCCAAATTTGAACCGGCCGGCGTGTTCAGACTGAAAAAATCATTGGTTCGGAACCTGAAAAGTTGGTTCTCAGCGGAACCAAAAAATAGTTGTTTTTTCCTTGGGAACCGTGACATCATCAGTGGGCGTGTCTCATTCTAGGCTGTGAAAATGAGCAGGAAGGAGAAGAAGGCAGTGACAACATGGATTTTTTTTTTTTGCAGTGGTCTCCTGAGGAAACCAAATGTTTAGTGGCGATTTGGGCATCTACCGAATCTCAAGAAAAGCTAGAAAGCAGTACAAGAAAGGGCAAGTCGTATGCCGAACTTGCGGAAGAGATGGCCAAGGCTGGGTTCACTCGAACGCCAGACCAAATAATTAATCAACTTAAAAAACTGAAGAAGGACTACCGAATAATGTCCTCCCACTTTGGTTCCGCTTAAACTGGTGTGAACACGGGTTGGTTCGCCAGAAAGCACCAAGGTTCTGAGACTCCAGAACGGAGCCAGAGCCAGAACCACAACCGTGTCTGTCTGAAAGCGGTATCAGAGGGCTGGTTATGGGAGGGAACCGTTCACTTGGCCAGCGATGGCTTCAGTCCTCTCCAATCCGTAACGACTTTGCGATCAGACGACACGGGAGGCGCAGGCCATTTTTCGAATCGCTCTCTCATCGCTGATACGACCTGTCGCTCATTCAATTTCAAACCCGCCTTCAAAACCAGCAGTGGCTGTTAACTGGCACAGACTCACTTATGTGGTATGCGGAGCGCAGCGATTCAACGTCATATTTGAGTCTGGGGAGAGACTGGCTCTTGCCTGGTCTTTTGCTTGTGGAAGGAGAAAGGAAAAGGTGGAGGAGAAAACGAAGGAGAAACCAAACCGCACTAAAGACAGCGACAGGCTCAAAGGGCTTTCACACACACATGCACACACGCACACGCACACACACACACACACACACACACCTACACACACACACATACACACACACACACCTACACACGCACACGCGCATGCACACACACACACACACACACACACACAGCATTTTCCCCCTGCTGTCCTGCTCGTTGCTCCACCCCCTCTACTGGGGATAGTGGACTAGCACTTGCTTCCTCCGGTACAGTTCACCTCCCCCCTGAACAGGCGCGCCGACCGACCAGAGGAGGCGCTAGTGCACCGACTCTTATACCCCTCCGGCTTCCCACCCGCAGACACGGCCGATTGTGTCTGTAGGAACGTCTGAACAAGACAAGAATTACCGCTAGCAGGAGTTGAACCCGGTTCCCCCACGGTGGTGGTATAGGCGAAGTGTTTTTACATCGGCACTGCCTCGATGCCCAGAGAGTCGCTTTCTCTAAAGCAGTGTTTTGTTGGCTGTTTTGGTCTCAGGTCTCAGGTTCGCTCCTTTGTGTGGCTCTCAGGCAGCGGTCTCGCCCAGGCCTTTCTCTGCCCCGCATTGTTGTCGGGCACAAAGGCAGAGACGCACAGGGCCACAGCAGGTGGAGTCTGATGTGGGAAGATGTGCTCTGAAAGATGGATTACGCATCTCACTAGAACCTGTGTTGGGTTTGTTTGTTTCCATTAGAACACAATATGCATCCAAACATGCACAAAGTTTACAGCCAGGATACAAAGAACTGCCTCATGGTCGTATGCCTCCGCCAACAAGACCACGTCACGGTCTACATCCATGTCTGTCCACACTCATACAAGACCACGTCACAGTCTACATCCATGTGTGTCCACACTCATACAAGACCACGTCACAGCGGTGTGGCATTCAGCCTTATTAGCCACTCCCCCTAAACCACCCACATGCCCCCCAGCCACTCCCCCTAAACCACCCACATCCCTCCCGGGACTCCCCCTAAACCACCCCCCCCCCCCCCAGGGACTCCCCCTAAACCACCCACACCCCCCCCCCCCAGGGACTCCCCCTAAACCACCCACATGCCCCCCAGCCACTCCCCCTAAACCACCCACATCCCCCCCAGGGACTCCCCCTAAACCACCCACATGCCCCCCAGCCACTCCCCCTAAACCACCCACATCCCCCCCAGCCACTCCCCCTAAACCACCCACACCCCCCCCCCAGCCACTCCCCCTAAACCACCCACATGCCCCCCAGCCACTCCCCCTAAACCACCCACATCCCCCCCAGCCACTCCCCCTAAACCACCCACATGCCCCCCAGCCACTCCCCCTAAACCACCCACATCCCCCCCAGCCACTCCCCCTAAACCACCCACATGCCCCCCAGCCACTCCCCCTAAACCACCCACATGCCCCCCAGCCACTCCCCCTAAACCACCCACATGCCCCCCAGGGACTCCCCCTAAACCACCCAAATGCCCCCCAGGGACTCCCCCTAAACAACCCACATGCCCCCCAGCCACTCCCCCTAAACCACCCACATGCCCCCCAGCCACTCCCCCTAAACCACCCACATGCCCCCCAGGCACTCCCCCT
>NC_139649.1:4797046-4799546 GCF_964638095.1 Poromitra crassiceps
GAGAGAGAGGGAGAGAGAGAGAGAGGGAGAGAGAGAGAGGGAGGGGAGAGAGAGAGGGAGAGAGGGAGAGAGAGAGAGGGAGAGAGAGAGCGAGAGAGAGAGAGGGAGAGAGGGAGAGACAGAGAGAGGGAGGGGAGAGATGGAGAGAGAGAGAGAGAGAGAGCGAGAGAGAGAGAGGGAGAGAGGGAGAGAGAGAGAGAGACAGAGAGAGAGAGAGAGAGGGAGAGACAGAGAGAGGGAGGGGAGAGAGGGAGAGAGAGAGAGAGAGAGCCAGAGAGAGAGAGGGAGAGAGGGAGAGACAGAGAGAGGGAGGGGAGAGAGCGAGAGAGCGAGAGAGCGAGAGAGAGAGAGACTGAGGTAAAACCAGACTGCTGCTACTTCTGATTTGTGGAGTGAAGTCTGGTCCATGCTGCACATCATGATCTCATTGATGCTCAGCGGTAGGTAGCCTGGTACCCAGCCCCAATCCATCCTTCATAAGGGTCTGGACGGAAGCCTATAACCACCACTGATTCGCTGACGTACTTTTCAGCTCCAACCGATTGGTTGCTGTCTGTTGTGAATCATCAAACCTTGACCAATCGCAGGAGCAAAGCAGGACAACTTTGACGATTCTGCACCAAACGTAGCTTCAGCTGCAAGCCGCAAGCAGCTCAACAACCGGTGTTTTAGAGTTCCTTACGGTTTTGAAAGACCCAGGGCCCGTTCCAATACCCATACTTCCATACTATTTAGTAGGCAAAAAAATAATTAGTATGTCCCAATACATAGTATGTCAGATGCAGTATGCCAAGAGTACCAGGATGTTGTACTACATCAGCTCCTATTTCGGAGTATGGATCGATGCATGCTGCACCAGCCAATCTTCCCCACAATCCTTTGCGCAGCGGAAGTTACGTCTTCTTCTTCTAATGTTTTATGGCGGTTGGCAAACAACTTTTTGTGCATTACCGCCACCTACTGGAGTTACGTCGCACTGACTGAGCTGCGTGTATAATCCACGCCCACCTCCATGACGCCGTGAACACGTCAATAACTATGATAAAAACACTGACAGAAATATGCACGTTATTATACTGTTAAGAATGAGACTGCATGTAAGTATCATCACATCAGTTTATTAGAAACAACAACATACATTACAATATAACAGCAATTTGTTTATTTGATTGTCTGTTCCAATTTTGTAAATGCTTAGTCTGAATTTTTTGTATAATGTACTGTTTGTTATTGCCAGACTTTGTTTATTGAATAAAAAAAAAAAAAAACTCAAATGTGGCGCTGCGGACGTCGGCGGAAGTAAGCAAGAGGTCGGAGTTCAGGAAGCTCACGTGACGACATATGTAGTGTGTCCCAATAGTATGCATTTTGCATTTTTATAGTCTTTGGTATGACTCGGCCGGGGATCGAACTCACAACCTCCCAGTCTCAGGGCTGACACTCAGACCACAAGGCCACTGAGCTGGTTCAAGTTCTGGTGGAGTTCTTCTACACTCATGGCACTCAAGCTTTCCCTCTCAAGGGTTAGCGGGTTCAGGTATGAACCTGGCTCAGATCTCGAAGCTTGCATTGTCTCAGGTAAGTCCGTCAGGACGTAGGCAAGGTCCCACCTTCTTACTCGCTCAAGAAACCAGATGGTCCGATCCTAGAGCACTTCCAAGTGTTTTGTCTGGGCCTGTACATCGGCCTGGGGTCATACTACGAAGAGAGCAGGTGTAGTCTGATGTTGCCACCTTGCACCTTGCCACCAGTTCAAACTTTTCGTAGTGCACTGTGAAAAGTTCAACCTGTCTGGTTTAACTTTTTACACTGGGCTATTCACCAAAACCTCTCTCTCTCTCTCTCTCTTTATCACTCTCTCTATGTCTCTCACCCGATTTCAGCTCTCTCACCCAATTTCAGCTGTAAATCAACATAAACATTACATTTCACCTGTTAAAAAATTCCAGAGACTTTCTGAACGGTTAAAACACAGTCTCTGTGTTTGTTTAGGAGTCTAGTCAGTCTCTCACTCTAGCTCAGTCAGTCAGATCAACAGCTGCTCACTCGTTCAATTCTAACCTATCTCTCTCTTTATGCTCTGTGTTGTTGTCAGTGTTAACACAGTGTGTAGAATTCAGAAGGTGGTCTCCACACAGCTCATAGCTCAGCAGGATGTTTAACGTCACCAGCTGTTTACGCCCATAGCGGCCTCCTTTATTATCCTCAAAATAGTTTGAGGTGTAATAAAAACTAAAAGAAGATTGTTACGTCTTTCCACTTCTATTCAAATACCAATAACTTTGCTGCCTGAAATGTTTTGCTACGAGGTGGTCCAAATAATAAAATGTGCAAAAGGCAAAAGGTGAATGTGGGGCAAAAGTATAAACTGCTGTAAACCATTGAAATCTGGTGATTTGTAAGCACTGTGTGTGTGTGTCCCATATTTTGAGCTTCCAACAACAACAGAGTCACACATACCTTTCTTATCTCTGTTTTGTTTTGACTGTCTTATTGCACC
>NC_139649.1:4807046-4817046 GCF_964638095.1 Poromitra crassiceps
TCTGCGAGGCGTTTGATATTTTAGCGCGTGTTCTTTCTTTTCACTGGGTGAGTGAACCCACATCCAGAGGCCAGCAGCTCCTTCTCAGTGACAGACAGGCCTTTCTTTGAAGTGGCGCTGTGTGAACCTGTCATCGCTTTCTCAAGCCCTCTCTCACGTCACATGGAAGCATGGAAGAAACACTGCAGTGTTTCTTGGCACAAGGCGACAGGGCGGTGTGTGTGTGTGTGTGTGTGTGTGTGTGTGTGTGTGTGTGTGTGTGGACTTTCCTTGACATTGGCAAAAGCGGGAGTGTCTTTTTTTGAGGATACTTTTACTCTTTTATGCTGCATCTGAACAAGCTGTTCAGCATGAGACAAAAATACGACATACAAAGGGACAGCTTAGGTAACACTCTGGTACCTGGATGTGTGAAATATCATTATTATGGTCAATAATAAAACATTTTTAAGGTAAAGCACATCTACTTTTTACGTGAGTATTTTTAAATGGGCAACTTTTTTTACTCTTACTCTTACTAATTTGAGTTGATTTTCACTAAAGTAACAATACTTGCACTTGAATGGCGTGCATTTATATAGCGCTTTTATCCAAAGCGCTTTACAATCAGTAGCTACATTCACCCATTCACACAGCGATGGTGGCAAGCTGCCACGCAGGGTGCTGGCACACCATCAGGAGCAAGTTGGGGTTCAGTGTCTTCTTGCCCAAGGACACTTCGACATGCGGACTGGAGGAGCCGGGGATGTGTCTTTCCACCTCTGGGGGGGGGGGGGGGGTATTATAAAATAATATATATATATTGTAAAATAAAGCACGTATAAAGTAAGCAAAATAAGTAGAGTAAGTGATAAGTACATTACGTGACAATTGCAGTTATTGCACACTGGACTTATATTAAGTCGGCTTGCCCGTTACATTACACGTGGCTCAGCCAGGCACAGTTAACCTATCGGCTGGCTCAGTCTCAGGGAGACTGAGCGTCTCCGAGACACGTGTGCGTGTGTGTGTGTGCGTGTGTGTGTGTGTGTGTTGTGTGTGTGTGTGTGTGTGTGTGTGTGTGTGTGTGTGTGTGTGTGTGTTAATAAGAGAGACAGGGAGCTGGGTGGGCAGGCAGTGTTAGTGCAGTCTAACCTCATCCTGGTGGAAAGACTGACAACGTGTCTGCAACAACACACCTGCCTGACTCCTCTGTCTCTCTTTCAAATCACAGCCAAATGAAAAATGATTTTGCCACCTCCTTCGCTACTTTTCCAGGTCATTATAATACACATCATACTATAACTGTCTGTCTCTGCCTGGCTGCCTGTCTGTCTGTCTGTCTGTCTGCCTGCCTGCCTGCCTGTCTGTCTGGTTTGTCTGTCTATCTATCTCTCTTTCTGAGACAGCGCCTCCTACAGATCCACAGAAATGGACACTGTGGACAGACTGCAAAGAGATCCAGACATGTCATATATCGAGTCTAGAGCAGTTTTTCAAAAAGTTATTTTTACGCCTAGCGGCAGCCAGGACAAACAATGTGATTCAATTTGGAATGACAAGAAAAAATTACACGTCTGTGCAATAGGCTAAGTAGGTCTAAATAACTCAGATATAGGGTCTGCAATTATAATGTTCCATATAATGAAGTATCTCATGCTTGTTGATTTAATGATTGTTTTGCACCTGCCGCTCACGTTTGAGATACTTCTGGCTCGCCTGGAAAGAAGGTGGGGAAAATATCGCTTCCCGTAACTATATGTCTCTTTTCCCACTTTGCAAGAAGAGGAGTGTGTGTGCGTGTGTGTGTGTGTGTGTGTGTGTGTGTGTGTGTGTGTGTGTGTGTGCGTGTGTGTGTGTGTGTGTGTGTTTTCCTCTTTTCTTTACTTTACTCAAAATGAGTCATGGACCATGGGAGGGAGGGGCCAGGGGGGTGAACTTTGGACTTGCTCACCCCACACACTCCTCTCTCTCTCTCTCTCTCTCTCTCTCTCTCTCTCTCTCTCTCTCTCTCTCTCTCTCTCTCTCTCTCTCTCTCTCCCCTTCCCTCTGAGACATTTTTTCTCTTTTGCGCTAAACAAACACACATGCATGTGAGCACGTATGCTCTCTCTCTCTCTCTCTCTCTCTCACACACACACACACACACACACACACACACACACACACACACACACACACACACACACACACACACACACGTCAGGCCAGGGCAGACGTACAGCTCTGTAATGTCTTCCCCTCCTCATGGTGTAAACAAGCTGGGGATCTGTGAGCAGAGGAGCTCCAGGCCGTCCAACCAGAGGGTCAGCAAGCCCCCTGCTGAAGTGGACTTTTGTCCCACTGATGATGATGTCACAGCACTGATGATGTCACAATGTCAATCAGGGATGTCATCAGTGACATCATTATTGACCAAAATCATCTTATGACATCACTGATTATGTCATAGGCACTGATGATGTCAAAGGCATTGTGACATCATCAGTGATGTCATAGGCATTGTGACATCATCAGTGACAGTGATGTCAAGTTGAGCAATTGTGCGCTGCGCATGCCAATAGAGCAGGCGATTGTGCACTGCGCATGCCAATAGAGCAGGCGAGGCCAGGCAGCAAAGCGGGCGAGCCTAGGGTTTCAGGCCCAAAGGGGCCGATACCCTAGTATTCTCAAAATGCCTCCCCCCAATAATGTTTTACGACTATAATGAGGGCAGCGTTCCAGCGGCAGTATTGCATAGCAAGCAACTGTAAATCTTTTAGCACTTTTAGCACTAGGCTATATATATATACTCTACCCAACCTTATATAACAAACATTTAAACTGACGGTTCAATTCTCACCACTCATCCAAACTGCTCCGGCCTGCATGCTTTTCTTTGGCAAACAGCAGCTGTTCTGCCTTAATACTAGGCTACTACACCCCCCCCCATCTTTAATATCAGACTCCTATCTTTGATATTAGGGTACTACACCCCCCATCTTTAATATCAGACTCCTATCTTTGATATTAGGGTACTACACCCCACATCTTTAATATCAGACTCCTATCTTTGATATTAGGGTACTACACCCCACATCTTTAATATCAGACTCCTATCTTTGATATTAGGGTACTACACCCCCCATCTTTAATATCAGACTCCTATCTTTGATATTAGGGTACTAAACCCCCCATCTTTAATATCAGACTCCTATCTTTGATATTAGGGTACTACATCCCCCATCTTTAATATCAGACTCCTATCTTTGATATTAGGGTACTACACCCCCCATCTTTAATATCAGACTCCTATCTTTGATATTAGGGTACTACATCCCCCATCTTTAATATCAGACTCCTATCTTTGATATTAGGGTACTACACCCCACATCTTTACTATCAGACTCCTATCTTTGATATTAGGGTACTACACCCCCCCATCTTTAATATCAGACTCCTATCTTTGATATTAGGGTACTACATCCCCCATCTTTAATATCAGACTCCTATCTTTGATATTAGGGTACTACACCCCCATCTTTAATATCAGACTCCTATCTTTGATATTAGGGTACTACATCCCCCATCTTTAATATCAGACTCCTATCTTTGATATTAGGGTACTACACCCCCATCTTTACTATCAGACTCCTATCTTTGATATTAGGGTACTACATCCCCCATCTTTAATATCAGACTCCTATCTTTGATATTAGGGTACTACATCCCCCATCTTTAATATCAGACTCCTATCTTTGATATTAGGGTACTACACCCCCCCATCTTTAATATCAGACTCCTATCTTTGATATTAGGGTACTACACCCCACATCTTTACTATCAGACTCCTATCTTTGATATTAGGGTACTACACCCCCCATCTTTAATATCAGGCTACTACTACACCCCCTGTCTTTAGAAGCAAACGAGCCGCTCCACCGTCCACGCGTGTATGCTGGGAGAGGCTGTTGTCGTCAGCTCGTCTGAAGCAAACGAGCCGCTCCACCACGCGTGTATGCTGGGAGAGGCTGTTGTCGTCAGCTCGTCTGAAGCAAACGAGCCGCTCCACCACGCGTGTATGCTGGGAGAGGCTGTTGTCGTCAGCTCGTCTGAAGCAAACGAGCCGCTCCACCACGCGTGTATGCTGGGAGAGGCTGTTGTCGTCAGCTCGTCTGAAGCAAACGAGCCGCTCCACCACGCGTGTATGCTGGGAGAGGTTGTTGTCGTCAGCTCGTCTGAAGCAAACGAGCCGCTCCACCACGCGTGTATGCTGGGAGAGGTTGTTGTCGTCAGCTCGTCTGAAGCAAACGAGCCGCTCCACCACGCGTGTATGCTGGGAGAGGTTGTTGTCGTCAGCTCGTCTGAAGCAAACGAGCCGCTCCACCACGCGTGTATGCTGGGAGAGGCTGTTGTCGTCAGCTCGTCTGAAGCAAACGAGCCGCTCCACCACGCGTGTATGCTGGGAGAGGTTGTCGTCGTCAGCTCGTCTGAAGCAAACGAGCCGCTCCACCACGCGTGTATGCTGGGAGAGGTTGTTGTCGTCAGCTCGTCTGAAGCAAACGAGCCGCTCCACCACGCGTGTATGCTGGGAGAGGCTGTTGTCGTCGGCTCGTCTGAAGCAAACGAGCCGCTCCACCACGCGTGTATGCTGGGAGAGGTTGTTGTCGTCGGCTCGTCTGAAGCAAACGAGCCGCTCCACCACGCGTGTATGCTGGGAGAGGTTGTTGTCGTCAGCTCGTCTGAAGCAAACGAGCCGCCTCCACCACGCGTGTATGCTGGGAGAGGCTGTTGTCGTCAGCTCGTCTGAAGCAAACGAGCCGCTCCACCACGCGTGTATGCTGGGAGAGGCTGTTGTCGTCAGCTCGTCTGAAGCAAACGAGCCCGCTCCACCACGCGTGTATGCTGGGAGAGGCTGTTGTCGTCAGCTCGTCTGAAGCAAACGAGCCGCTCCACCACGCGTGTATGCTGGGAGAGGTTGTTGTCGTCAGCTCGTCTGTCTTCCCGCTGCAGCACAGACTGCTGGGAGTCCATCACTTCCTGTTATTAAGCCTGCCTCAGGGTCAAAGGTCAGGGTGAGAGGTGACGACAGACGCAGTGTTGACAAGGAGGAGAGAGAGACATCTATCTCTCTCTCTGTCCTGCGTGTGCGCATGCATGCTTGTGCGTGTGTGTGTGTGTGTGTGTGTGTGTGCGTGAGTGCGTGTGAGAGAGAGAGAGAGAGAGAGAGAGAGAGAGAGGAGAGCAGCAACTGGAGAGATAGACGGAGGCAACGATAGGAGGAATTACAGAGGAATGACTGGAATTTCCTGAACAGCAACGATGGAGGGTCTCTCTCTCTCTCTCTCTCTCTCTCTCTCTCTCTCTCTCTCTCTCTCTCTCCAAATGCTATAAATTAGCTGTTGTGATGAATGTGAATGTAATGTATTAGCTGGAAGCTCTGGTCCGTTATCTCCCGTCTGTTTATACAGAAAAATGTAACCTAGTAAATCTCTCTCACACTTGGCTGACCTGATCCAAGACACAATAAAGAAACTGACGACAGTAGTGGTGATTCAGTGTACAATGAGATTGATGATAGTACTACTATGACGAGACGCACACGTTGAATCTAAATGCAGATTCCGCTTGAACTTCTGTGTTTTTAGAATGATGCTAATTAGCTTGTAATTGAGATTTCCTAAGCCCCGCCCATTTTTTTTTTACTTCCTCAGTCTACTTTCCCCTTTCCTGTTATATATTCTACTAGACACTGTTTAAGTCTACGGGAGGACTGTTCAACCCATGCACCATCTAACTACTCCACCCAAACATATAAAACGGGTCACCACTTTTATTACGTTACGGTGTTACTCCTATTCAGCTTTTAGATAACTTTCGTATTTTTTTGAGAAATCACAGTTGACACAGTTGTTTTATGCTATTTTTCAACCTTTATAATGGCAGCCCGTAAAGTCAGCTAGAGTGAATTGTGACTATCACACTCTAGGCTGCTGGCTCCACAGGCCATAATGGCTGCCAAATACACCTTGACCATGGAGAAAGCTTTGCCTCTGTCCATCAGCTCCTCTAGGAAGGACAATATGGCCTCCACACAACACTGATAATAAGGAATGTGACCTTTAGGCACCTTTCCACAAGCACCCTCCACTACATCTGTATATAAACACCACAGGATTCTATGAAATCCTTCGTTGAGCCACTATTATGTATAAAGCGGTCACACAACTCAGCTCTTACACACACTCTCAAGTTCTTCTTAAAATCTGTTTTTATTGTTTTCAAGTATATATATATATATATACTATACACTTTATGCTACCTTTACTCTCATGAAAGCACAAATCAAACAAATTGGACCTGACGGTGTAATCTCCCAGACAGAGAGAGGGAGCAGGTCGGAGGTGTCCATGCTATGAGACATGGGGGGCTGCTGTGCTGTATGGTCAGGCTAAATGGACACCATGTGTGTTTGGAGGTACAGTAAATCTCTGGCCCAGGGTCAGGTCAGCCGGGTGGGATCACAGCTAAGCTCTGCTGGAGAGTCCCCCACCCTCACGGGAGACATCAAGAGCTAAATGCAACATACCTTATGTATGGAGTCAAAGTAATAGGATTATTTTCCTTTCTCTCTCTCTCTCGTTCTCTCATCGTGTGGATGTGTCTGCCTGTGTGTGTGTGTGTGTGTGTGTGTGTGTGTGTGTGTGTGTGTGTGTGTGTGTGCGTGTGTGTGCGTGTGTGTGTGTGTGTGTGTGTGTGCGTGCGTGTGTGTGTGTGTGTGTGTGTGTGTGTTTCTGAGATCTGATTGCATCATGGGCTATGTGTGATGCGTGAGTCCTGTGAAATGTTTTGTGTGTGAGGCGTGACTTTAATGTTTTGCATGTGTGTGTAATGTGTGCACATGCCTATGCGTGTCTAGCCGACGTGTGTGTTTCTGGGGGGGGGGGGGGGGGGCGGGGGGGGGGGGGGGGAGAACACAATCAGAAAAAGTCACCAGAGTTGTTGTTGAAATCTGAAAAGTCATTGCTTCTAGTGATAAAGTCACCACGGGGGAAGATCGGGGGTGGGTTTCTAGAATTCTGCAAAACAAAAACAAAGTACAAATCCGGAGAAAAGAAAGTGAGAATTCTCAGATTAAAGTCAGAATTCGGAGGAAAAAAGTAATCAAAAGCATACTGTTAAATGTGACATCATTGATAATGTCACTGATGAGGTCGCTGATGATGTTACCAATGTTCTACCGAAATGTGAACATCTGCTTGTAGGTGCTGCTGAGTGTGTGTTAGAGATGGAAATGAATTGAATGAAAAGAAAAGAATCAAAATCTTGGGGGCAATTTTTGCCCCTGGGTCATGGTTTTTAGGGGCATTCTGAGATTTCTTTGGGGTCATTTTTGCCCTCGCCTCTACACTGCTGCAGCCATGATGTTGCAGGTATTAGCCTTCGGTTCTTATCAATATACGATCTGTGGTGCAAATCATGTATTTGGAAAGTCATCTGATAAAATGACTTTCCGCCTGGTGGTCCGCCACAGCATTGCTTTTTTCTTTCTTTCTTTTTTCCCAGACAACAGTTTTTACATAATACACATTAATCCTGAGGGGCAGGCTTGGGCTGATTTTTTGGAAATATCGTGATATTTGGGAAATATCAAGATTTTGAGAATTTGCTTTCAAAGGCTGTAGCGGGCTCAGGTTTAAAGATTCTGGTATCATATGAAACTAGAGGACCTAAGACATCGGCTGGTACCAGTCTCCCAGCTGAGATTAAGACAATCAGCCCCTATCCCTCCTTCAAAGGTAAAGTCAAGAACTGGATCAGGAGAAACAGAACCTGGATTTAATGTGTTGTGTTATATTGTGGTATTATATTATTATATTATATATTATATTATATCTATATTATTATATAGTATATAATATTGTATGGTAATGATATGTAATGCTATAGTATATTATAATATATTGTCCAGTATAGGTACATGTAGGCTGGATTTGATGGTAGCCAAGGTGTTTGAGGTGGGGGGCGACCTGTTGTCGGCCAGCCAGTAACTGAGCCGGTGTTTCACTCGACCCTGTATTTTATTAGATCTTATTTTATTTTATTTATTTTACTTGATTATATTTGAATGTATGTTTTTATTAGGATTTGATGGGTTTATTTTTTAATAGCACAAATTGTCTTTTATTTTATTTTATGCTTATTTTTATTGGTTATTCAATGTGCCCCACTTTCCCATATCATTCTCCCCCCTGCGTGGCAGGCACACCCACGCGTTACCCTCAGACTCTGACAAGTGCTTGTGGCACTCACACTGTTATACACTTACACACATCCAGACATACACACAACAGTACACATTTTATAACAGTCATCATGAGGACCGCAATGGAAATAAGCTGTTAGCTTTATTGCGTTTTTATCCTTTTGATAATGGTGGGCCTGTGTATGTATATATGTATATTGTATATACTGTGTATTCATTATCAATAAAGAACTCAATCAATCAATCAAAAAAAACCAAGCATGTCATGCTAGCTTGTCGGGAAGGTGGCTAAATAACACTCCAAAGTTAGGCAACATTTTGACAAGGGATTTCTTTTCCCAAAGGGGTCCTCTTTTCACAGCCTAATGTTGGCGCGCGTGTGTGTGCGTGTGCGTGTGTGTGTGTGTGTGTGTGTGTGTGTGTGTGTGTGTGTTTTGAACCAGGTAGCAGTATGTTGTTATTTAGCCTTCTGATGCGATTGTATCGTTAAATCAGGAAATTTTATGTCATGGGAAAAATGCATTGTATGTAAATGTTTGTATAGACAGACAGACAGGCAGGCAGACAGACAGACAGACAGGCACGCAGACAGACAGACAGACAGACAGACAGACAGACAGACAGACAGACAGACAGACAGGCAGACAGACAGACAGGCACGCAGACAGACAGGCACGCAGACAGACAGACAGACAGACAGACAGACAGACAGACAGACAGACAGACAGACATGATGTCCACTCACCGGACGAGACAAGGCCACAGGACGCGCTCCAAAACCTTTCCCCCTTTTTCCCCTTAATGCAGCAAATTCCTCTCAACTAGGTCAAGCAATGAGTGTGTGTGTGTGTGTGTGTGTGTGTGTGTGTGCGCGCGCGCGTGTGCGCGCGTGTGCGCGTGCGTGTGCGTGCTTGTGCGTGTGGGTGTGTGTGTCTCTGTCTCTGTGTGTTCTTATACAGCTATCTTAGTGAGGACCAAATTGAGTGTTATACCTGGGAAGTGAGGACAATTTAAGATATAGTCCTCACTTTCTTACACACCTTCAAAGGGCAGTTTGAAGGTTAAGACTTGGTTTAGGTTAGAATTAGGTTTAGGTTAGGGTAAGGGTTAGGGTTAGGGTTAGGGTTAGGTATAGTTGTGATGGTTAAGGTTATACAGTTATGTCGAGTTCACACTATGTGCTCCGAGCCCTCGCCGAGCTCTTTTGGGGTCTCGGCTACAAAAACAAACCCTGATCAGAGGCAAATCGCCCCTCGCTTGTTAACTCATTGAGTGCCAGCCACTTTTGGAGAACGGACGCTCCCAGTGCCAGAGTTTCAGAGCGTTTTCAGTGATTTCTCGAGGCCCACAGAATATTGTGTGATATTACTATGTAAACACCGAACACGCACAAAGAACGATGAGACTCTATTGTATCAGCAGCAAAAAAAAGTTTATTGATACCATTTTCCGTTCTTTAGTTATCAGCCGGAGAAGATAGCTTGATTTAACCAAAAACAGCCGTTTTTTTCTAGAAGCTGAGATAAAGAGCCTTTTGTGAAATTAAACATTTCATGCACATCACTGACTGAAGCTAATATTTTCTGATGTAGTCACACCTCAAAAATAATTTCCTTCAATAGAACAGTGAAAACCAAGGAATTTTGTTTGGCAAAACAATATTTTTTAGCTGCAACCAGCGCTGGCCCCTGCGTGCGCTGCTGGTTGCAGCTTCTTGCTGGTCTTGATTTGCTGCTGGTGGGCATCAGATATTCTGGCTTGCGTTTGCCAATCCTG
>NC_139649.1:4819546-4822046 GCF_964638095.1 Poromitra crassiceps
CATTATTGGAATAGCGCGGTGGCCAATAAGACTTTGCCAGAAAGTCTACATTTGAACTGTAAGTCGCATTTAAAGGAACACTCCGCCCATTTTCAACCAGCTTTGTATCATTAGAACATCAGTAGTATATCAGAAAACTGTAAATAAAACTGCTTTGAAGTCTGTCATTTAATTTGACAGTTATTGAGTGTTAAAGTGTGGACCAGTGACATCACTGGTCCACACTAACTCAAATTAATAACTCATTAACTAAAATCAACTCTCAATAACTGTCAAACTAGATGAATGACTTCATCTAGTGACATAAGTTTTTAAGTTGTTTTATATTTGCGTCTAACATGGGAAAGGTTTTCAAATCAACAGCCGTTTTGTTTCTGATTTATGTTGAGATTAGGTTTGCAGAAATGTAAAATGCTACATTTTTGAAACGTAAAAGTCTTTGTTTCAAATTTATGTCGAGGCCCCGTATCTGTGGATTGCAGAAACATATGATGCCGACATTTTATTCTGGCGATTGGGTTGTCATTTGTGCGTGAGTACTTAAAAAGCATGAGAAAGAGAGGAAGCGGTTGATGTTTAAACACACATCTCTACATCAGGTGGTCCTGACACTCACAAATTGGTCTTTGCGTGTTTCGGTAAACACATTTGACTCGTAAATGGCCTCTGATTGGCCAGAAATGCGACTAATGACCCTCTTCCTGTCTGCGTTGACCTATGAGGGGTCAACCAGGAAGTAGCAGGGGTCAACAAGAACCTGAGCGGGGTCACGGGGTCACACTGCACTGCGTGAAAACTCTGTCAGCACAGATCTGTACAGCTCTTCTCACAAACGCTGTATCTCCCTTTTGGTGGATACAAAATGAAAAATGAAAATACTGGTTGTACGTCCCAGTAAAACAAGTTAGTTTAGAGTGTAAATGATAACACTTAGATGAATAGAAAATAACTCGTTTAACATTGAGGGTTATTGTATGTTTCAGTTGTCACCTTTACAGACACATGTGATTAGGCTACAGATGTTCTCTTTTGAAACACCAAAAATGGAGTTTAGGAATTTTAACTTTGTTTGTAAAAATGTGATAAATGTGATATTGTTTCAATTTTAAATGTTGAAACGGATGAATTGTTAAGATTAACAGAGAAATGATTAAACTTGCACTTTGAAATGTATATCTGTGATTTGCTATGATCACTATATGAGAAATGTGAAGAGCTGAGTCTCCTGTAGCATAATAACTATTCATCATCGTCATCATCATCATCATCATCAGTCATCCCCAACATAAATGGGAGCTCGGGCTCTGTGTGTCTGTCCCATCAGTCTGATGCTCACGAGAGAGACTGAGGGAGAGGGAGAGAGACTGAGGGAGAGGGAGAGAGAGGAGAGGGAGAGAGAGAGAGAGAGAGACTGAGGGAGAGGGAGATCGAGGGGGAGAGAGACTGAGGGAGAGCGAGAGAGAGGAGAGGGAGAGAGAGAGAGACTGAGGGAGAGGGAGAGAGACTGAGGGAGAGCGAGGGAGAGAGAGAGAGACTGAGGGAGAGGGAGAGGGCAAGAGAGACTGAGGGAGAGGGAGAGAGAGGGGGACAGAGAGAGAGATTGAGGGAGAGGAGAGGGAGAGAGAGGGGTGAGAGATTGAGGGAGACATTGTGCGTGTGCCAATAGGGCAGGCAAGGCCACACAGCGGCCGAGCTGCAGGCGAGGCCGTGCAGCGGCCGAGCTCTGAATGCGAGCTTCAGGGCCAGCTTGGCGAGCTGCAGGACGGGCGAGGCCGTGTAACGGCCGAGCTCAGGAATCGAGCACGCGTAGCACGCGAGATGCCTAGTTATTTAAAAAACGGAACAATTTGACAAACAGGTAGCCCTCCGAATCAGGTAGCTCTCAGTCTCAAAAGGTTGGTGAATCCTTCTTTAAGAGACGATGTCACAATTAGTTTTAATTTTGTACTTTCAATCAATTTGTAGGAGATGGTGTCGCATTTTTCGACCATACCCTCTATTTCTACAAACCATGCTTCATGGACATCTGAACCAATATAACTGGGCAATTATACGTACCAGCAGTATTTGTCAATACATTTTTTTTGTTCCTTACTTCACATAAATCTTGTACCTTTCTCCCATTTGCCAATGCAATGCCTATGAATAGTTTCTTGACCTCTTTACAAAACATTCACATTCTCTATATTTAGCCTCTGCTGGATTAGAAAGAAAATATCCCCTTATCCTAAATACTATGATGGAACGAACCATGGTGTCAAAACTGGCCTGCACTGTGTTCAAGTCTGTTTTCCCATCACTTTGGTTCTCACACATTCACACACACACACACACACACACACACACACACACACACACACACACACACACACACACACACACACACACACACGCACACACACACACATATGCACACGCACACACGCACACATGCACACATACACACACACACGCACACACACACACACACAATGAAAGCGGAAGCATGTGGAAACATTTA
>NC_139649.1:4827046-4832046 GCF_964638095.1 Poromitra crassiceps
ATGCTACAACTGAGGAGATCAAGAGCCACTGCAATATCACACCACTGACAGCAGATGGCAGTCTACTCCTGCATTCACAGTATGGCAGGCTGATCTGGCACAAGGCAGTGAAGGTGTTCACTCCTGTAGCCTACCTTTGTTTGTCATTTATATGATCTTTATCTCTGGAAAGAAAAGAAAAGGAAAACATCATATCCAGAAACTCTGATTTTCTGAAGTTTGGAAACACAGCAGTCATTTTCCTCATTGATTCCCATTCATTGTTCTCATAGAGGAAATTTACAGTATAGGGGAGAGTGGGGTGAGTTGTGCCACTTTTTACTTGAGGTGTCTTTAAAGTGAGGGCATGACAGTAATGCCTCCAACTACAATATGTAAATATATTTCAGGATGTTGTGCACCACTGGGAACACTCCCTTTGGATCTTAAATAAACTGTTAAAAAAATATGGCTATTCTTAAAAAAGTGGTCTCTTGGCACAACTTGCCCCCGGTGCGGGGTAAGTTGTGCCTTTGGAGAGAATACGTTGGGGTAAATTGTGCCATTGATTACTGAGGTAAAATAGAACATTTTCATCTCATATACTGTAATGCTATATCAAAGCAAGACAAAATAAAGATAACACTAAAGTCCAGTGTACTATAACAGGGTTAAACAAGGCTAAACGGTAGCAGCAGTTGACCTACATATTTAACATTTTCAGAAATAAAAATTATGTTCAAAATGAACAAAATCAACTATCACAGAGCCAGGCTACACTTGCCAATACTGCAATATTCTTCAACACGGTCTATTTAAACATTTAAGAACAAAATGAAATAAAATTTCACTAAATCAACTGCAACTGCACTGGCACAACTTAACCCAGGCCTTTTGGCACAAATCACCCCATCCCCACCATTTAAAAAAACTTGTATCATATAGCTGGTTTGGAGCTAACATCATGCTAACAGTATAGCCTCATATTGTAGCTTACTAAAACACTAAAACATGTGTGAAATCTTTTCAAGCTTGTCTATAATTATTCAGACACAACAATCAATAAACCTTGATCATAAAAAATTTACTTTGAGAGGCAAAAAACTGTTTTTTGAACTTAAATGTGCTTAGCTCTTGTGCCATCTGCCTCCCCTCTTTGCAGAGTGAGTAAAATGGATGCCTCTTCAAAAATGTGTGGTCACATGACCAATTTCTTCTATGGTTTTCTAGATACAAGGGGTGGCACAACTTCCCCGCTGGCACAACTCACCCCACTCTCCCCTACCCACTACAATAAACTACACTACACCACTGACTACACATTAGATAGCCAGTTGTTCACATACCATGGAAATCAAGAAAAGCAAGGTTGAAGATGTGAGAGTGTTTTGTTTGCACGACATCAAGAGATACTACAGGAAAAACAAACCTGGATCTCATAGTATTTGCAGATCATTCTTTGCATTTCTTTTAACCTATGGAATTTCACAGTGGTCGACTTGACCAAGAATTTGGCTGGTGTCAAGTAAGTTGTCAATCACAGAGAAGTTACAAAATAAATATTGTTGTAGATATTGCAAACCCCAGCCACCTGGCAGCTAAGTAGGCTAAGCATGAAACATAATACCATCTGACCAAAGTCCGGACTGGATTCACTTCTGTCAAGACAGTCCTTCGGGAAACAACTCGCACCACTGTCTCACCTGTTGGTCACCACCTAACCACTGAACTCTCTGATGTGTGAGGCTGCCACTGCCTCTCACTGACCCTGCTACCATGGAACACCTGTAAACGTGAAAAGTAAATGATGATATCACCCAGGTCTGTGTAAGACACCACAGCGTTCATGAGGCGGCCCAGTTTCACTTGGTGACTGAAGTCCTTTGAACACCTGCCTTCTTTGGATCGATTGAATCAAACTGTGGTTCATTTCCCCATAATAATGCTTCTCCATGATAGTAGCTTATAGGCAGAAGCTGCGAAGGTTTTGCTTTATTTTTACCAAATGACTGGAGCCAAATTACCACTTGTTATTATCACATAACGACACACAGCAGCCTGAACCTAGCTGCACCGCTTATTGCCACATAATTCGGAAAAAGCGACCTATGTTTACGAATGCGACCTCTTGTGGTCGTATGAGTAAGTGCATGCAGTGCATAGAGACACTGCGTAACGCGTCATCATTCAGAAACCACGCCCAAGACGGGGGAAAACAGAAAGCCCCCCCCCTCCAATCCTGGCGTTCTCCTATGTCGCGTGCATGGTTGCGTGTTGCACAAAAATATCGTATATACGGAAGATGAACACTCCAACTTACTTCTTGACAGCTAGATCCACATTTTTCTTCTCGCCAATTCTCAATGGCTTCCTTGTTTTGCTCGGGAGTACAAAAAAACTTTAACTGGCGATTTCTTACATTTGTTGTCTGCGCAGCCCCACCACACAACAGCTTTTAGCTATGTTTAATTCAAGGAAAATGACGCTGGTGTGTGGAAATGAATGGAGCCTTTCCCCCGTGATGGGCGTGGCCTATTCCATGCAGTGTCTCTATACGCAAGAGTCGAGCTGTAACCAGGAAGTAACGGCAACCTCTGGTGGTGTTTAACGTAACAACGACAGTCTCATATTGAAATAGCTCACCGACACATTTAGACGGCACGTAGCACTGCCTCACAGCAAGAAGGTCCCGGGTTCGAACCCCAGTCCAGGTGCTTCCTGTGTGGAGTTTGCATGTTCTCCCCGCTCGTGTGGGTTTCCTCCGGGTGCTCCGGTTTCCTCCCACCATCAAAGACATGTATGTTAGGGTGGAGAACTCATGTAAGACATCTATGTTAGGGTTACTACTGGTAATACTCCTGTCAAAGACATGTTAGGGTACTTATGTCAAAGACATGTATGTTAGGGTTAATACTCCTGTCAAATACATGTAGCCTATGTTAGGGGTAATTCCTGTAATGTAATATATTCTGTCTGATGTCATACATGTTGTAGCACTTTGTTTGCACTGTTTGTTTAAATGTTTTTTGTATGCTACTTATGAGAAACAGTGTCTTTTCTGTGATTGTTCCGGGCTGTTGGGTTGGGGAAGTCGTTGAGCTAACCTCTAGCTCCCGTAGCTACCTACGTGTACTGTAGAATAAACAGTTATACAACCGCAAGCAAGCTATATCTTTAATGAGTTCAGATAGATTTATTCCACGACGGAAGTATCAGTATTACCTTTTTAAATGAAGCGTAAGCTAGTTATTAACCCGAATAAAAGCTCAACAAGTCATTTCAGTCTCTCTCCATATATCTACACTACAGGTAAAATCACAGATGGCGGCAGTGAGCCCCGTGTGGCCAGACGCCAGCGGTGCGTGGCCAGCAGCTCTCCGTAACCGAAGCGGGCGAGTCGAGCCAGAACACATCCATCATCATTTCGTGCGGGCTGCTGAGCGCTGTTTGTCTCCGCCCGCTCAGCGCCCCGCTAAAGGTCACGCCCGCTCAGCGCCCCGCTAAAGGTCACGGCATATAACAGCCTGTTTAGCCGCTCCGGGCTCCGTATGAAAGGGCCGCCTTTGACGGGGGCCCGCGCGCCGCCGCCCGGGCGCGAGGGCGACAGGAAATGAGCGTGAAATGAATGTCGCATTGAAATCAAAGCGGGGAGGAAGATAAATGAGAGAGGCGGAGGGAAATCACCTGGACAGAGAGACAGAGAGCAGCGGGTGGAGGGGATGGAGCCGAGGAGGAGGAGGAGGGTGCGACGCAGCGCCGCGAGTAATTATTAGTGATTGAACGGCTTGCCCCTCATGTGTTTCATTAGCTCCAACACACACAATCTCCCCTCTGTTGGGCCGCGCCAGAGCACCCGGCAAACCCCCCGTTTATTTGACCATCTGAAAATCTTAACAGTTAATACCTGTATATTTCCAGCATAATATTGTCTCTGGCAGAGAATGCTAGCAAACGAATGCCCGCGAAAATAAACGCCCGCGTTCGCACGCCAGGTAATACGAGGGGGGCATATGTGCTGAAAAGGGGAGGAGGAGGGGAGGGGGGCCCACAGGTGAGGTGAAAAAGAGAGAGGTAGAGGAGTGAGGAAGACTGAGGGGTGGGGGGGAGAGAGGAGAGATGTAGTAGGGGGAGATGGCGTTTAAAGGGTCTCCCTGCTGCCCCATAGCAAAAAAATTAAACCCATTCTCACATAGTGACGTTCAGTCAGGAACCCTTGCAGAAGAGGAAGGTCGCCCCCCTCACGTCAGAGATCAACAGCGTGTGAGAGTCTACCCTGAGTCTACCCTGTCCTGTCAGACATCGACGTCACGGGCCGAGGCGACCGCTGGAGGTCGCCGTCACCTCCAGCGTTTTGGCGCTGTTGGAATGTGTATTTGGTGATTTAATGGGGGAGGCTAGCCAGTGCTGTGGACTATGGGTAAACCAAACACTGTCCAAACACTGAAACACCTCTCCACACGGCTCCTTCCCTTCTCCTCTGTCCAAACACTGAAACACCTCTCTCCACACGGCTCCTTGTCTTCTCCTCTGTCCAAACACTGAGACACCTCTCTCCACACGGCTCCTTCCCTTCTCCTCTGTCCAAACACTGAAACACCTCTCCACACGGCTCCTTCCCTTCTCCTCTGTCCAAACACTGAAACACCTCTCTCCACATGGCTCCTTGTCTTCTCCTCTGTCCAAACACTGAAACACCTCTCTCCACACGGCTCCTTCCCTTCTCCTCTGTCCAAACACTGAAACACCTCTCTCCACACGGCTCCTTCTCTTCTCCTCTGTCCAAACACTGAAACACCTCTCCACACGGCTCCTTCTCTTCTCCTCTGTCCAAACACTGAAACACCTCTCCACACGGCTCCTTCCCTTCTCCTCTGTCCAAACACTGAAACACCTCTCCACACCGCTCCTTGTCTTCTCCTCTGTCCAAACACTGAAACACCTCTCTCCACACCGCTCCTTGTCTTCTCCTCTGTCCAAACACTGAAACACCTCTCTCCACACCGCTCCTTCCCTTCTCCTCT
>NC_139649.1:4837046-4847046 GCF_964638095.1 Poromitra crassiceps
AATCTCCCTCCCCTACTGCTCTCCCCACAACCACCCCTAATCTCCCCTACTGCTCTCCCCACAACCACCCCGCTCTCCCCCAGCCCCCCCCCCAGCCCCCCCCCCCCCCCCCTCAGCCCTCACCCCCACCACCACCCAGGGGAACGGTTTCTCTGAGCGATGAAGAAACTAATAAACAGATTTGAGCGGTGATCCGTGTCACGTTGTTTGGCTCACCTGCAACCTGTAAACTCCTCCACATGGAATTAGATGTTCTCAATTTGTTCCAGGCGGAGGCCCCTGGTTTGTGTTAGAGGCCCCTGGCTCGTGTTAGAAGCCCCTAGAGGCCCCTGGCTCGTGTTAGAAGCCCCTAGAGGCCCCTGGCTCGTGTTAGAAGCCCCTGGTTTGTGTTAGAGGCCCCTGGCTCGTGTTAGAGGCCCCTGGTTTGTGTTAGAGGCCCCTGGCTCGTGTTAGAAGCCCCTAGAGGCCCCTGGCTCGTGTTAGAAGCCCCTAGAGGCCCCTGGCTCGTGTTAGAAGCCCCTGGCTCGTGTTAGAGGCCCCTGGCTCGTGTTAGAAGCCCCTGGTTTGTGTTAGAGGCCCCTGGCTCGTGTTAGAGGCCCCTGGTTTGTGTTAGAGGCCCCTGGCTCGTGTTAGAAGCCCCTGGCTCGTGTTAGAGGCCCCTGGCTCGTGTTAGAGGCCCCTGGCTCGTGTTAGAGGCCCCTGGTTTGTGTTAGAGGCCCCTGGTTTGTGTTAGAGGCCCCTGGTTTGTGTTATAAGCCCCTGGCTCGTGTTAGAGGCCCCTGGCTCGTTAGAGGCCCCTGGCTCGTGTTAGAAGCCCCTGGCTCATGTTAGAGGTCCCTGGCTCGTTAGAAGCCCCTAGAGGCCCCTGGCTCGTTAGAAGCCCCTGGCTCATGTTAGAGGTCCCTGGCTCGTGTTAGAAGCCCCTAGAAGCCCCTGGCTCGTGTTAGAGGCCCCTGGCTCGTGTTAGAGGCCCCTGGCTCGTGTTAGAGGCCCCTGGCTCGTGTTAGAAGCCCCTGGCTCGTGTTAGAAGCCCCTGACTCATGTTAGAAGCCCCTGGCTCGTGTTAGAGGCCCCTGGCTCGTGTTAGAAGCCCCTGGCTCGTGTTAGAAGCCCCTGACTCATGTTAGAAGCCCCTGGCTCGTGTTAGAGGCCCCTGGCTCGTGTTAGAGGTCCCTGGCTCGTGTTAGTGGCCCCTGGCTCGTTAGAGGCCCCTGACTCAGGTCAGCCTCAAGGGGGCACTGGAAGAGCATGTAGCCGAGGCAGTGTGAGTGCAGCACACTCTGCTCGGGTTCAGATTGAAGTCACTTACCAAACAAACCCCCAGAAACCACAAGAGAGTTGCAGAACCTCTGTCAGACGCCAAAGTCGCCAACATTTAGCCTATTGGGCATGTCTATAAAGGGGATACTTGTGGGTACCCATACAATCCATTCTCATTCAGATATCTTGAGGTGAGAGGTCAGCGGACCCCTTTGAAAATGGCTATGGCTAAAATGAGTATTTATCCCCCTTCCTGACAAACTAGCATGACAAGGTTAGTATGAATGGCTGCCTTAGCTGAGGTGCCCGCCACAGCCTCTAAAGATTTGAAGAGGTCTCGTGATTGGACGGGCCAAGAAGTGGGTGGGCGTAGGCCCAGGTATGTCCCTGGATCATAAAAGATCAACACAGCTTCCACCTGCTCAGTGTACTTTGTGGAAAGAGCGTGTTAACAATGTTTGAATTGATTTGTTATATGTACAGTAGGTGAACCCAAATCTGCAAGGAATTGCATTTCCAACGTCTGGCCTTCGCCTGACATCGCCTGCAGGTAGTCTTTGTTTATTCCATGCACCACACAATATCTACACACACACACACACACACACACACACACACACACACACACACACACACACACACACACACACACACACACACACACACACACACACACACACACACACACACACACACACACTAACTCAGAGCAGATGAGTTGGGGCTATAGTTGGGGGAATGGTACTGAAGCAACCAGGGACAATTACCCCTGTCCTAAAGCGATATGTCACCAAAACATTTCTGTTGTAAACAAGGCCACCTGGTGGTCATTGGTGTTTTTTTCCCTTTTCTCCGCCTGTTAAGACCTTTCTTGAGGCGGATACAGGGATTCAGGCTTTTAAAAGGTCAAACAAGGACACAAACAAGGCTTTGCTCTAAAACACTGCGCACATATACTCATTTTTCAATATATTCCTTCATTCAATATTTCCAAAATACACAGGATTCAATTTGTAGAAGTGATATTATTGGGTCAACCAAGGACTTGGTTTAGCATAGTTACTTTGAGATTTGGTTTTCAAACACTTTGAGAAGGGGTCACTTAAAGAAAAAGTGGAACATTCATTTGTGAAAGAATCTGCATGTATGAAACATGCAGGCTATCTCTGAATGATGCCTGAGTGATGGCTACAGATAACGCACGTTGCCTCCAATAGGTCAACCAGGCCACCGGTCAGCATCAGTGGCTCCTGCATGACATTACTGGCTTTCCTGGGGAAGCTGAGCAGCTCTGGCTGTGGTCAGTCCTTGGCTGGGAGACCATCTGGTGCTGGAAGTGATGTTGAAGGACCAGTAGGAGGTGTTCTTCCCTCTGGTCTCATGAATAATAAATATCCCCATTCCCAATGCCCCAGGGCAGAGACTCTGTGCTGTGAGTGAGCACCGTCCTTCAGATGAGATGTTAAACTGAGCTCCTGACTCTCTGTGGTCAATGAAGATCCCATAAGTACTATTTGCACTGGCCATGTAGCCCCGGTGCCCTGGGGGGTGTAGCCCTGGTGCCCTGGGGGTGTAGCCCCGGTGCCCTGGGGGTGTAGCCCCGGTGCCCTGGGGGGTGTAGCCCCGGTGCCCTGGGGGGTGTAACCCCGGTGCCCTGGGGGGTGTAACCCTGGTGCCCTGGGGGGTGTAACCCCGGTGCCCTGGGGGGTGTAGCCCCGGTGCCCTGGGGGGTGTAACCCTGGTGCCCTGGGGGGTGTAACCCCGGTGCCCTGGGGGGTGTAGCCCTGCTGCCCTGGCTAAATTCCCACACAGGCCTTCCTTCAATCATGGCCACCTAATCATCCCTCATTAATTAATTGGCACATTCAGTCCTCAACTCTCCAGTCCCTTCTTTTCACCTGACAGTGAGGAGTTTCACCAGCAGGACGTGGCACGTGGGAGGATCACGCTATTCCCTTGCCCTCCCCCGAACAGGGGCCCCGACTGACCAGAGGAGGCGCTAGTGGGCCAATTGTGTCTGTAGGAACATCTCACCACGCCGGAGGTACCGCTGCCGGGAATTGAACCCGCAGGTCTCCGCGCTGATCGGCGAGTGCTTTTACCTCTACACTACCCAGAGGCCCCACAGCCTTTTACTTTGAAGGTTCTATAATACTTCCTGCCACTTAAACCAACTCTTTCCGTGGGCCGTGACGTAGCCTCTGCTGCTTTCTAAACAGAGCTGCAGGTCTCAGCCACAGACAGCGGGACGCGTCTCCGAGCAGCGGCTCAGAGTTATGGAACGAGACGAGGGTGACTGCTAACAAATTGACTCTTTATTTTATAGGTCTAACCTCATGGAAGACTCTCTCCCTGTGCGGTTTGTCAGTGTCGCTCACCCCCGTCTGTCTAAACAGCATCAGGCAGCCTACACACCGGGGAGTTATTCTTGTTGCTAGAGGCAGCTGGAGGAGACAGGGGCACATACAGACAAAGGCTGCGTTCACACTGGAGAACAGAACCAGACGTTTAACCCTTTATCACACACAGGATTGATGCTGCTGCGTTCACACTGGAGAACAGAACCAGATGTTTAACCCTTTATCACACACAGGGTTGATGCTGCTGCGTTCACACTGGAGAACAGAACCAGACGTTTAACCCTTTATCACACACAGGAATGATGCTGCGTTCACACTGGAGAACAGAACCAGACGTTTAACCCTTTATCACACACAGGAATGATGCTGCGTTCACACTGGAGAACAGAACCAGACGTTTAACCCTTTATCACACACAGGATTGATGCTGCGTTCACACTGGAGAACAGAACCAGACGTTTAAACATTTATCCCACACAGGATTGATGCTGCGTTCACACTGGAGAACAGAACCAGACGTTTAAACATTTATCCCACACAGGATTGATGCTGCTGCGTTCACACTGGAGAACAGAACCAGACGTTTAAACATTTATCCCACACAGGATTGATGCTGCTGCGTTCACACTGGAGAACAGAACCAGACGTTTAACCCTTTATCACACACAGGATTGATTCAGACAAAGGCTGCGTTCACACTGGAGAACAGAACCAGGCGCAGTGTTTCTCATACATTGATCTATTTGTGGCGGTACACCACAAATACATTTCGACCGCCGGACACCAGGGGTGTCACATGACGGCATGATGTCATCTGACAGTAAACACGAAGCCGTTCGTATCCTTCAACTGTTTAGTCCAATCCACTGCATCAGGTTGATTTGATGTGCGATCAGCGACAGCCTCAGATTATCCAATCACTTCTGTTCATCCATCATGCCCCGCCCCATACCGCACAGTGCTGCAAGGGAGAGATTGATGGAGAGAGAGAGAGAGAGAGAGAGAGAGAGAGAGAGAGAGAGAGAGAGAGAGAGAGACTGTACTAAAACACCAGCTCGTGTTACAAACCACTGGAGACCCGTCTCGCCTGCCAAAATATGAAAAAGCTGAAGCCATGCTTTCTGGCTTGTAATAATTCCTGGAGCGTAGTCGTAGCTACATGTCTGACAGTAGAGAAGCTGGCTGGCCTCGTGGCATGATACAGTCAAGTGACAAAGACTGAGAGTCCAAACCGGAGTTTCCCTGTCGTCCCCAACCAGGGAGGCAGGAGTTTCTGGTGTCCTGTGAATGGAAGAATTCATCAATTTGAATATGAAAAAATATAAATGTTGGGATAATAAACTTTGATTACCAGTCCTTTTCATCAAATTAGTATAGCTATAATTGGGAGTGATTGTTTTAGAGTAGGCTACTGGTGGGAGTGCACGGTCACAATCTGGCCCTCTGGTAGCCAGGACATTTTTTTCCTCTATCATCAAAGTTGTCCATCCCTGGTCTAGCACGATCATTTAAGGTAAAACGCAAACACGAGTGTAGCAGAGACCATATATCTGTCTACTCGTCCACAAGTCGACAGAGAAACCAAATTCTTTATCTAGTCCTTTTGCAAACCGTTTCAATGTGTTCTTTCCACAGACCGTCTATCATGACACCCAAGTATTTATATGAAGATACCTGCTTGATTTTTCTTTATTATGGATAGTTCATGTGCATTCTGTAGCCAACACGCTGTCCATTCCTCTACTCCCCCCCCTTACATTACGAATGACTTTATACTACGTTGCCAAGTCAATTTGGATCAGGTATATATATATTTTTTATCAATACCCAGTTGCGTTGCTCATAGATATGATATTGGTACAGAGTTGGCGCAAGATGTGTCTTGAGCAAATGTACTGTGACTGACCGACTGCAAAATCATTTAGTGTAGCTAACTAGGGAGCCTCATTCAGATCCACGTCCTTCTGTCAAAAGCAATTAGTCCCCTCAATCTGGAATTGATGACTTAGCTCCATGAAGCCATTGGTTTTTGGACCACCGTTTTGAAGCCTCGAGGTTGGCATTGTCACCGTCGCCATCTTGGTTATTTGGAGCCAGAAGTGACGTGAATCTGTACGAGAAGAGCCACAGCGCCCCCTGCTGTTTGTCCACGATCTAGGCTACTTCTTGGTTACAGCTCCTGACACCGCTGTATGTAGAGAGGTGGGACATATAGCATGTGGATGATTTGATTTGACCGTTCTGGGGACTGGAGTTGAGGGTTGACCAATCCTGGCGCTTTCATGATGTGTTCTGCCGCCAATCGAGTGGGATCTGCAGAGAAGCAGGCAGCCGGCTGCCTCCGTGCGGACTGCTGTTTCCAAGCCGATGAAGTGCTGCTGCCCGCCTTGAAATGTCCAATGGTTCCGGGGTATTCCTGAAATGTGAGTTTAATGAACCAGTTACATGTCCTTTGCATTCTACATTAAATGAAGACATTGTATGTTACATACATACTTATTGGCCAAATATATTAACATTAATGGGTTAGAAAAGTGTGCTGAGGTAGGCACTAGCCTAGGCAGCCATCATCTTGCCTGCTCAGAATTTTCTCCCAGCAATGAAGATTGATTGACAGCTGTCATGTGCATATGATTGGTTGAAATGGGGTAGAAATTTGATAGTACTACCTGATGTCAGAAAACTGTAGATGACTGTTATGAATGAACTCTTGAGGAATGAACTTTTGATGTGAAAATCTTATTATAAAAGGGAGCATGTGGGCATGTTTCAATTTTGTCAAAGTGATGTCATCAGTGATGTCACTTGAGCAATTGTGCATTGTGACATATGATGATGTCATAGGCACTGTGCCATCAGTGATAATGAGCAATTGTGATGTCATCAGTGATGCGCAGTTGTGACATCATCAGTGATGTCATAAGAGCAGGTGAGCCTGCACAGCAGGCAAGCTGCAGGGCGGTCGAGGCTGCGCAGCGGCCCAGCTGCATATGCGAGCTGCAGGGCCAGCTCGGCGAGCCAGCGAGCCTACGAATTGAGCGTGCGTAGTGCGCGAGATGAAAAACAAAAGAAATGGGATTTTTGCAATTTATTTTGCAAGCATTGTTAAATGGATACACTATAACGGTTGTGATCTAAAATGTGTGTGTGTGTGTGTGTGTGTGTGTGTGTGCGCGTGCGCGCGTGCGTGCGTGTGTGTGCGTGTGTGTGACAGCTACACTGCATGCATGTAGGGGCTATCCTGACATCATCTGACACCCTTCTCACCCTTTTGTTTGGAGAAAGTGGAAGCCTAGAAAAACTGCTCACTTCACTTCACATGACATAATGCCAGCTCTCTTAGGGGGGGGGGGGGTAGTGCCATTCTGTGTGCTGTAGCCTGAGTGAGTCATGGTGGAAAGAGAGAGAGACATGAGAAAGAGACACAGAGAAAGAGAGAGAGAGAGAGAGAGAGAGGGAGAGAAAGGGGGGAGAGGAGAAGGTTGAGAAGGAGAAATATTGGTGTTAAATGAGTTTGGACAGCATGACATCACGCGCTAATTAAAACAGCTTTTCTGGAATTCCGTTTCCAATTCCTGAGTTCAGGTTTTGTTGGAGGATTTGTTCGAGCACCTGCAGGCTGGTGTGTGTGTGTGTGTGTGTGTGTGTGTGTGTGTGTGTGTGTGTGTGTGTGTGTGTGTGTGTGTGTGTGTGTGTGTGTGTGTGTGTGTGTGTGTGTGTGTGTGTGTGTGTGTGTGTGTGTGTGCGTGTGCGTGCGTGCGTGCGTGCGTGCGTCCCTGCGTGTGCGTGCGTCCCTGCGTGTGCGTGCGCGCAGGCTGGTGTGTGTGAGTGAAATATTTTCACTGGACGCGGTTCAAACTTTGAAGGGAAAAGAAAAAAACTTGAGGGAGCAGCATTACGCCATTCTTGCCTCTTTTGGGGAAAAAAAAGTGGGATTTAAAGAAGTCTCTTACAAGATATCCAGCAGAACAGAACAGAACCGGACCGTGCGTGTTTCATTCAAGTGCACCTTCTCTCTGCTCTGAACCCAAAAAAAGCCATTTCTTGGATTTCTACTCCTTGGATTGCACTATGCTGCTTCTCCTACATGACGGATTGGAGAGTACGGGCTTTTTGCAGAGTTTGTTATTTCTTCAGCTCAGAATACCTAACTGTACTTATACAGCCCTGTGTGTGTGTTGGTTATTTGGATCGGTTTCTCTGCGCGCTACAGTTAGAGGATGAGAGGCTCGGAGCGGACCGGACGGCTTGCGCAGGTCAATTAATTAATTGGATTTAATTGGCTTTTCACTGAACAGGTCAATTAATTCGCAACAGCGCAGGTTTATGACGATGACAGACACTGAGGAGAGCGTGGTTGCACCAACAGTGGACATGTTGAATAAATGAATAGGCAAAATAAAAAGAGATGGGCATTTTACTTGGGTCACATTGAACTTTACCGGACTCTCTGTGCCATGGAGCTTTGATGCAACAGCACCGGGCTGAACTAAGAAAGGATTTTTTTTCTGTCTCTGAATTTTAATATAAAGAGATGGACATTTTGTGCGGGTCGTATTGAACTGGACTGGAGTGTGCCATGCAGAAGTGATCAAGCAGCACCATTCAAAAAGAAGAAATTCGGGTGAGCGCATTGGTTATAAACTCTATTATGATGCCGGTTGTCTGTCATGCGGCAGCGTGTGTTTAGGATGCGAGCTGTGACGCGTGTGCCGCTCTGTGTGCTGGGCTGCTGCTGGACGCTGCTCAGCCTGGAGCCCGTGCTGGCCGAGCTGAGCCGGGCCAGGTCGGGCGAGAGGCGCGGCGAGGCGGCGGGCGGCGGGGGCGCAGGGGGGACCGGCGGCTCCGCACCGGTCGCGGGCAGGCTACCGGTACCGGCGGTACCCGCTGTGGGGACGTGGAAACCTTCATCCAGGATCACGCGTATCCGTGCTGGCCCGCCGTTAATCAAGGGCGAGACAACGGTGACGGTTAAAGGCAAGTTTACTGCGGAGACACCTGCGCGCCCCGGGGCTGCTGTGCCGGGGCACCGGGACAGAGCGAGCAGCCTGGGGCGCAGAGAGGCTGCGCGCTCCTGGATACCCAAAGCGCACGCCCCCGCGGCATTCAGCGCGCACGCAGCAGGGAAAGCGGCCGGGACAGCGGGTACAGGAGGGGGAGGCGGGGGCCCACCGGGGAAAAACCCCGGGAAACCTGCTTCTAGAGCGGCGGCAGCGGCTCCAGCTCGCGGCGGACCTCCACCTAGAGCCACCGGTGCGCACAAGCAGCAGCACGCGGCTCCGGTGGCGCAGCGGGGCGCGGGCAGGGCATTGGACCGGGAGGCGCATCACAGGCAACCGCTGGTGACGCCTCATGACTACATGCTGTCTCTCTACTGGTCTCTGTCCAGCGGAGAGCTGAACGGCAGCGCGCTGCACGACGCAGGCCTGGCCAACACCATCACCAGCTTCGTGGATAAAGGACAAGGTAAACTGCTGGTTCCCTGGTTCTCTCTCTCCTGTGGCTGGCTGTCTGTCAGCATGTACAGTATAGGCAACATCTCTCTCTCTCTCCATGTGTCGGCTGTCTGTCAGGATGTTGCCATAGGCTACATCTCTCTCCCTCCCTCTCTCTCTCTCTCTGTCTCTCTCTTCTCTCTCCTCTCTCTCTCTTCTCTCTACTCTCTCCTCTCTCTCTCCCTTGCCAGTGGTTCTAATTTTGCCAACAATTTTCCACTGATATCCTACTTTGATTTTTGCCCAATTGCACCATAAAAAAGATGCATGTTATAAAGTTATTTTCAAATTGTGTTTTAATGAGGAACAACAAATTGGTTTCAAAATCACCCGTCATCAGTTCAAATTTTATTTATTTATTTAAGCCAACGTGATCTCAGCAGTTATAATCTTGGATGACCAACAAGTTCAAACCCCATTTGAACTTCTGACAAGACAACAGACATGCATTAAACTGTCTATGCACATGTAACAAAAAACGGGCAAATCAGAGCAAAGAAAAAGAGAAGACCTTTATTCATTTATTTATTCATTTATTTATTTATTTATTTATGTATTTATTTATTTATTTATAAGTCCTATTATATGCTAGAACCAATTTCATGGAGAGTGTATCCATGCTGTAGTCAATCCTATACATCACCTCAAACTTAAAGGAAGCCCATGTCAGTCAGTCAGTTGCATTCACTGCTCCTGTCATTTGGAAAATATGAGTCTCTAGCCGTTATCAAGTGTGGTGTGGAACTGTAGGCCTAGTCTACTGTATGTCACCAAACAACTGTTATTCTTCATTTTAATTGATAGCTCATTGGTAGCAACTCATATGATTTGTGTTAACAGTCATTGCTGTCAGCTGAGTCATTTCTTTTGAATTGGAAAATCACC
>NC_139649.1:4849546-4852046 GCF_964638095.1 Poromitra crassiceps
AGCGGGGGAGCCTGAAGTGTAGGCCGCGCTGAGCCTGAAGTGTAGGCCGCGCTACGTGAGCTAACACTTGCTAATGACAACAGCTAACGTAAAACAACAAACAAATCCGCTGCATCCTCGCCAGGTTTAGTTCAACGTAATGCCAGCTTGGACGTTTCCCCTCCTCTCTGAAACCTTGCGGAACATGGATTGCAAATTGCAATAGCATTGTGATAATCTGAGACAGTGAAAAACAGCGACATACTGGCTGCAGCCATGTTTGGCCAGGCAGCGCTGCAGTCGCAGCTGTGACGTCATGAGCGTGCGACAACAATAGCTCCGCTTCCGAGGCAAAAACAAAGCCTCATGGCCTGATTATCAGCTGTTAATTTATCGGAAAAATGGCCATTATCGGAATTATCGTCTGATAGTTTATCGGTCCAATAATTATCGTGCATCCCTAGTTAGTCACCTTCGGCACTGATTGGTGAATCGCTGGTAAAACCGAAGAAAAGGCCTATGACGATGCCAGACCAGAAGCAGGGAAGTCTCCGTGAAGTGGGCGGATTCAAAGGTATTTTACCCAGGCAAGGATTTTGCGGTAAATCTTTACGGCACAAAACAGGAAGAGGGCGCTGCTCTCCCAGAGCAAACAGAGCTACAGCTTTCAGCCTCTGATCTGCAGCAGATGGTGGAAGGAGAGAAAGGCCGAGCCAGGGAGTGGAGACAAGTAGCAACAGGAAGCAACAGGGTTTATGGGAAATGTGGTCTTAATTTTGAGTAACACTAAATAACAAAAATAGCAGTGGTGTGAGAGAGAGTTAGCCACCAATCACTGCAAACAATGTCTTATTTGTTGAAAGCAATGGCTTTCAAAGTGGGAGGGCGGGTCTCGATCCACAGGGGGGCTCCAAACAGTTTCGAGGGAAGCTGCAGTGAATGGAATTGAAAAAATACTGCATAAGTTATTACTACTTATTAGTTATCAAAAGGAGTTCAGAGATACAGTAGTTTTGGGGGAATTAAAAAAAAAATCCCACTTTCCCAGAGTCAGAAACAATATCTTCAGACAGACCTTTCTTATGTACAGTATTCTGTGTAGTCTGAAGTATGTCAAACAGCAATATCAGACTATCTCGGCTCAATTGTTGAGTGTTTATGGGATCAAATAACATAATCGTAGGCATCCAGGAATTGAGCGAAATATGCAAATAAACTAAGCTGAGGGGGGAGGCAATTAGGTTGATTAGACGGTAATGTGTCGCGGCTCAACTCGCCGGTTAAGTTTAGGCAACTAAAACAACTTGGTTGTTGGGGGTGGGGTTGGGGTTATGCTTTTGGTCGGGGTTGAAAATGGTTACAACAGGATTAAAAACTGGACATGCTGTAACTTACTAACGTACTTAAACGTCAAACTGTTGTTATCTTCAAGAAAGCCGCAGCGGTTGCCTCATCTGCAACATCAACGCAGTGGTTCCCAACCTTAAGGTCGCGACCCTAAGTGGGGTCGCCTGGAATTCAAATAGGGTCGCCTGGAATTTCTGGGGGGAAAAACACACCACACACAATTTAATACTACCGAAGATGATTAGGGTCACTTGCGATTTTTTATTTATTTATTTATTTTCGTTCTGAGTTTAAAGCATAGATATGTTTAAAGTGATAATCTCTAAGATATCAGTTTTGTTCTCTTGGGTGACACCTATGGCGATGAGTGGTAATATTCAGGTGAGATCCAAACAGTGTTGCATTATGTGACATTACTAATGTCACATAATGTCACTCACTATTACTGCAAAGGCTTCCATCAATGGACCATAGCCTCAATCAACATTGCGAGTGACTCTTATTTTTATTTATTTTTATTTAGATTAAAATCTTTGAGGTTATAACTTTAAATCAGGATTCTGAGAATATAGTCAGAATTCTGAGATTAAAGTCAGAATTCTGAGTTACTGTCAGAATTTTGAGAATAAAGTCAGAATTTTTAGACAGAATTCTCAGATTAAAGTCAGAATTCTGCAGGAAAAAAGAAGCATACTATATACTGGCGATGTCACTGATGATATTATCGATGGTGTACCACCGGAATTTGAATGTCTTGGGTCCCTAGATTTTTGTGATGTCAAAGTAGGGTCTAACTGTCAGTAATTGCCGTCACATGACTAGCGGTCACGTGACTCGTGACTAGCCGTCCCCTCGCCGCACCATTGATTTCTGACGGGAGGGGGCGACCTTTCTCGTCGGCAAGTGACAGCAAGGGTTCCTCCCCCGAACGTGACAGGTTGAGAACGGGTCCCTCCATCCACTCCGAACACAACTCCACCGTGCTATTTCAATAGCAAACTCTATAACGTTGATAATTATACACGTATCGAGAAACATGATATGCAACGTCTTTTTGGTTCAGAAACGTTGACATTCTACGTATCGATAGGATTGCCGAAAACATACAATGCTGACGTTTTATTCTGGTAACCAGGCTGGTGGTCTCCACAGACAGAGACGAGGACCAGCAGCA
>NC_139649.1:4857046-4874546 GCF_964638095.1 Poromitra crassiceps
GTGTCTGTCCTCCCTCCCAGACGAGCGCGGCCCCCAGCTGAGACGGCAGAGGTACCACTTCAACATCAGCTCTCTGGAGCGAGACGGGCTCCTGGGGGCCGAGCTGCGCATCCTGAGGAAACGCCTGTCCCACCCCCGCAAGGCCCCCGGCGCGGCCGCCCTCTCCCCGTGCCTGAGGCTCTACACCTGCGCTTCAGGCAAACAGAAGGCCGCCCTGCTGCAGACACGGCCCACGGATGACCTGAGCGGCCCAGGTGGAATCGGCAGCAAGTGGGAGGTGTTCGACATCTGGAAAGTCTTCAAGGTAGCCGGGCGATAGTTCAACATCATCATCGTTCATCGTCTTTGAGTGGAATCATAATTGTGATGATGTGGTGATTGTTGGGATCACACGATTGACCTTTCCTAAGTCCCGCCCCCTTTTGCTCTGTGCTCCATTAACAGTTGAGCAGACTTCCCAGGCTGCACTTTTTTTATTAAATTCAAACATTTGAAGACTGGGGCAGTTCACACAACTTTAACACATATACATTGTATTGGTATACAATACTTCAAACCATTCAGCTACTTCTGCTCTCACTCATGTCGAAATAGCAGTGATGTTTATGAGATATTAACATTTGACACCGGGGGAAGTGGGGGGGTCTTAGGATCGGCCACCAACTTTGCTGTGTAAATTGATTATAACAAGCAAATTTGACTCACTTTACTTTTTCACTTGACAAAATTAAGTATGAAAGATTTTTGAATGAATATCATTTGAACATCTCTACTTTGCTTGACATCACACCTAGCATTATCATTCAGTTCAACTGTATTTAATGAGATTTTGCATACGTGAGCCATCGTGATATACTGTATAAAAATCGTTGTTATATCACCATATTGATTTCAACCATATCGCCCACTCCTTCTTCAAGGGCTTCAGGAACCAACATAGCCAGTACTCCCAGCAGCTGTGCTTTGAGCTGGAGGCCCTGGAGCACCGGGGGGGTCGGCCCACGGACTTGCGGGCGCTGGGGTTCGCCCGGCCGGGGAGGACCAACAAGGAGAAGGCCTTCTTCCTGGCGTTCGGCAAGACCCAGAAGCGCGAGCTGTTCTACAACGAGATCCAGGCGCGCTCGGGCCACGACAACAAGACCGTGTACGAGTACCTGTTCACCCAGAGGAGGATGCGGCGAGCGCCCGCGGCCAGGGGCGCCAAGAAACTGCCGCCTCCGCAGCAGTTGGCGCCGCAGTCTCTCACCCCACACCAGCCGGTCAAGGCTGGCACCAAGCCACGATGCCACCGCAGGTAGGGATCAAATCATTACCGTTTTTTTTTCCAATCAAGTTTTTTTTCTGTTTTTCTCCCGTTTTCTCCCCGACCCCTGACCGACCAGAGGAGGCGCTAGTGCAGCGACCAGGACTCATACCCCACGGGCTTCCCACCCACAGACACGGCCAATTGTGTCTGTAGGAACATCTGACCACGCCAGAAGTACCGCTGCCGGGAATTGAAATAATAGGCCCTAATAATTTGGCATAAGATATTATTATCTATATTGATATGGTGACATTATTCAATTTCGTGCAAGCCAGGGCAGACACGTGTTCCACCTGCATGTGCAGTAACTCCGGACTCAGACTCTGGTAGTGGGGACTCCAGATACTGTATAGTGACTTGACAACAACACTGGTGTTTGAAAAACATGGTAAATACTGTCCATCATCAACCCAAGTTAGTTGTGCGCCTGCGTCTGAGTTTTCAATACAAAACTTGGTGAAATGATTTCAGTCAGTTTATCAGTACTTTTTGAAAATGTTCAGCACATTTGAACAATATCGTGATAATAGTGATAACCGTGATCATTTTGGTGACTATAATCGCGATGTGAAATTCTCATAGCGTTTCCTCTCTCACTGCAGGCAGCTCCACGTCAACTTCAAGGAGATGGGCTGGGACGACTGGATCATCGCGCCGCTGGAGTACGAGGCGTTCCACTGCGACGGCGTGTGCGACTTCCCCATCCGCTCGCACCTGGAGCCCACCAACCACGCCATCATCCAGACGCTCATGAACTCCATGGACCCCGAGTCCACCCCGCCCACCTGCTGCGTGCCCACGCGCCTCAGCCCCATCAGCATCCTCTACATCGACTCGGCCAATAACGTTGTCTACAAGCAGTACGAAGACATGGTGGTGGAGTCCTGTGGCTGCAGGTAGCGACGCAAGGCGAGAGAGACCGGGAGACACGAGGGAAGAGAGAGAGGGAGAACGTGAACGAGGCCAAATTACTTAGATTGATAAGAACCGGCTAAGAAGGTTGTTCCGTTGCAACATCGGCACTCGGCAAATCCGCCATTTTGGCCTGAAGGAGAGTACCGTTAACCTGGCGAGGCAGCTGGATTCGTGAGATCACGATCACCCCGAGAAATCCATCTTGCCGCGCTGCCGCATTTGCATTTGACCCAACTCCATCAGTGGTGTTGACCAATCAGTGTCTGAGGAAGGAGGAGGCGGTCCTACATGGTTGAGTTAGCCTGTGATAGACGGTGATCAGCCAATTTTGTGCGTGCCCTTTTCCAAACAGGTTCTGTGTAACAAACCATCCGGCAGTGTCAGGTGAGACTACCGTAATGACGGCGTGCAAAAGTGCCATACAAAAGTGTACCTCTACCAAAATGGCCTGTGTTCTATCCCGGTCATGGTGTGTCTCCCTGTCATGCTTTTGTGCCCTTTCCCATTGGCGAAAGGAGGCGTTTTCAGTCCAAAATGGTGGCAGCGCTGTTTGTAAAAAAAACAAAAAAGCAGCAGTCTCTTGGCTTCTACACTCTTTGACGAGGCCACCTGCCTTTTACAAAAGACATGGACACATTTGGACATTAACAGGATCAAAACCGAAGAGGACGATAGACTCTGAGGAAGAGCTGACAATGACCGAACTCCAAGATTTACAGCACTTCACTGCTATGCAACAAAGATTCCTCTCCCCCAGCGCATTGGAGTAACACTGCATACCAAAGACTGTTGTAGACAAAACACAGAGAGATACACTCATCTGGAGGAGCGGCTCCTCCCCTCCACTCACTGTCAAGTACTTCTGCACAACACCAATGCTGGCAATGAGTACGACACAATGTTCTGTGCAACCGAGAGGAGGATAAACAAACTATAATGGCCGATAGCGGAGATACTGTCCAATGAAATGTTTTTATATGCTGATTCACAAAAAGAAAACAGAGAACTGGAAACTTCGTTCATATTAGAAGTGAACACATTTTTTTACTGTCTTTTTCTCTTCAGATTTGTATCTATTTCTGGATCGGTGTAAAAAGTTTGTGTGTAACAGAAATGCTATTGAAATATTATTAGTGAATTTATACTCAGATGCCCTTTTTCCCAGCAGCACTTATCTGCCAATTGTGCCTTGGCCCGTTCACATGTGTGATGAGCAGTAATGGTTTTGCCGTCATCCGACAGTCAAGCATGAGAAGAATGTCTGATGTGTAAATACAGGCCAGTGATGAAGTGTTAATCCGACCTGCTCCAAACGTGGGAAAATCGCTCTCCGATAACAAACCTATGATTCATTGAGCTCCAAAATCCTATCGGCCCCACAAGCCTCTCTGCCCCCTCAAGCATGCTAGACTAAACGATCAAAAATAATTTGTTTTTTAGACGCCAAATCACTATTTCACCCAAAGAGTGTCCTGTCCCTGTTAGACCTGGAATGATGTTTAACCAACATTTCTTCAGCCAACTGAAGGCTGAAGGTCCTGTGAGGCGTGCTGACATGTCCAAGTAGGCGGTTGAGGGATGAAGACGTCAACACGAGTTGGTCGAGTTAAAGGGACCCATGTGGCATTTCTCCATTTTACTCTGTTAATGAAACGCGTCAGGCAGTCGTATCCACAAGTCTACATCTCAGATAAAGCTGCGCTAGGCTAGTGAACTTCAATACCCAGAATTCCTGTGCAGTGAGGTCAGTAAACGTCACACATGACGCTCTGTGATGCGGCACACGAAAAGGAAACCTACGAGACGGCAGAGGGAACAGATCTCACGTTGAGTCCAGTTTTCCAGAGGAAACTGGCGAGTTTGGCTCCTAAATGTGACTTCATCACTGTCTGTAGGCAGAGAAGTGACTCAACCAGAATTTAATTTGGGGGAATACTGTAGGGCAGTGGTTCCCAAACTAGGGTACGCGTACCCCTAGGGGTATGTGGAGGTACCACAGTGCGTACTTGAGAGAAAGCGGGAAATGGAAAAATGTAACAATAAATCATGAAAATAAATGAAACGTTAAAATAAATCTGCTCAGGAGGCACTAATTGCAACTCTTTCACTCCATTGTTCTTATTCTGTAATGTCATATTCTTCAAAAGGTGGGTTATCATTCATTCATTGCATCACATGCTATAGTTTTCTCTTGCCGTTTTCTAAGCAAAATGTTGTAGTCGGGTAAAGGGGGTACTGGGATTCAGAAATCAGGGAAAGGGGGTACTTGGATTCAGAAATCAGGGAAAAGGGGTACTTGGATTTAGAAATCAGGGAAAGGGGGTACTTGGATTTAGAAATCAGGCAAAGGGGGTACTTGGATTCAGAAATCAGGGAAAAGGGGTACTTGGATTTAGAAATGAGGGAAAGGGGGTACTTGGATTTAGAAATCAGGCAAAGGGGGTACTTGGATTCAGAAATCAGGGAAAAGGGGTACTTGGATTTAGAAATCAGGGAAAGGGGGTACTTGGATTTAGAAATCAGGGAAAGGGGGGACTGAAGCAAAATCAGTTTGGGAACCACTGCTGTAGGGTGAATATCTAGTTTAGTGGGGCTGGGACAGGGTTCTCTTCCTATGCGGGCGATCACATCGAGAAGCAATTGCTTCGCTGCAAACGCATCGCCACCAAAACCATTGTTTCCCTATATGGCCTGACACTGCTTGTCAATGTCACCGTTGGGCCAGGCAGCCAATCAAATCAAGCAGGAGGCGGGTTTTCCTTCCTGTTTTGATGCAGTTTCATGTGGTAGAAAAGGCACAGTGACAAAACACAAATGAAAAGCTGACATTAGCCCAGTCACACATGCAGCCCCGCCCCTCAGTGCCCCATAGGTGCACCAAGCTGTTTTGCCCGACGCGGTCTATCTACTGTATAATCCTGCAGGTGTTTTTGATACAGTTGCACCTGTAATGTAGCGACACTTCTCAGCGTGATCGCCCCCTACAGTATAAACTAGTGCCTCTGTAGTTCCCAGGTTGAGACTTTCTCTGCCACTATCTGACAAGTGTCTGGTGAGTTTTGCATCATACCAGAATCAGAAGCCTCTCCCTTAAAAGCGGTAAGAGGCTCAAACTGAGAAAGCTCCGTTTTGCCATTGGGGACACAGGCTTGTTAAAACAGGCTATAGTCCACTTCTGAAGTAGTGACCCTCCAGACACAACTCCACGGCCCGTTTCTGGATCATGACCTGCTGTTTAAGAAGCCCTGCCTTGAAGTACTTTAGCTTTAGCTAGAACAGAGGATTTGTACTTAAGCTTTAGCTAGAACAGAGGATTTGTACTTAAGCTTTAGCTAGAACAGAGGATTTGTACTTAAGCTTTAGCTAGAACAGAGGATTTGTACTTAAGCTTTAGCTAGAACAGAGGATTTGTACTTAAGCTTTAGCTAGAACAGAGGATTTGTACTTAAGCTTTAGCTAGAACAGAGGATTTGTACTTTAGCTTTAGCTAGAACAGAGGATTTGTACTTAAGCTTTAGCTAGAACAGAGGATTTGTACTTAAGCTTTAGCTAGAACAGAGGATTTGTACTTTAGCTTTAGCTAGAACAGAGGATTTGTACTTTAGCTTTAGCTAGAACAGAGGCTTTGAGTGAAGAAGCTGCCAATCTGTACGCCGTTATTGTTGCTATGTAACATCTACACCGTCTGGCACGGCATCTCTCCCCCCTCTGCCTGTGTTCCATACAGGCAGCGGCCAGCGCACCTGTCCGCCTGTCTGCCTGCCCCTTGTCAAACTCCTCAGCCATTGGACGAAGCCATCTGCGCCGAGCGAATGGCTTGTTTCTCTTGGAGACGGAGTGATGTAAGCATTTCCTTTAATCAAAGCCGAGGCATGCCAGTGGGGAATGCCCCCCGCTCCCAAAACCTGAAGCCACAGTCCCAAAGGCAAAGGTGGGGAGAGGCTGAGCAGCACTCAAACTTGAAAGCATTTCCCTGCTAGCTTCCAGCATCTCCAACCCGGGAATCCTGCATTAAACAGCAGGCCATCATAGCCATGCGAGGAGATTTCCCAGTTAGCGTCTGGATAGATGTATTAAGGCCGACTTTGAAGACAGAAGCTTGGGAATATCAACATGGGTTCAGTTCGGGCTTTGTTACAGTCCCCGAGCAACTCATTGGCTGCACAGGATACAAGTTTAGTTTGGAAAGCTCACTCACTGCATCTGTGGTCTTTCAGCACCGGGGGCCAGACTCAAGCACTATGCATTTCATTTCAATCACACATGCTGACATGGTTCTATTACTTCTAGAGGTGTAAACTTCAAATGCATATTTTGTTGATCTTTATCATTGGAAATTAAATGGAGAATGTGTTTGTTTAAAGGCTGTGATTGATGGCGCTTGTGATTTGTGTTTTGTTAACAATCAACTCATTCTTGTCCAACGCGGGGAGGAACCCATTCGCTTGAACTCGACATGCCTAAATTTAGCAAAGTTCAACAAAGTGCCAGTTACAGATAAGGGCGAGATTTAAACGTGGGTTTGTTTTATTGTTTTCAGCTGGAGGCCTATGTGACACATACAGTCTGCTTACGTCTGTTTCAACTTATATCTTCAAAAAAGTAACACTTTCTGTTTTTTCCCTCTGGCCACCCTGCTGCCTCAAATGGTTTTTGACTTGGTTTTGTGGGCCTGGGGGCTCATGGACCTGGCTTCACCTATATAAAACCATGGACATGTTGAAGTATAAACATGGAAACTAGCCAAAAGAAGCTTGTTCTGTCAGTGGGAACCTACTACAAATAAGCTTGTGATCTATTTTGGGTCCTAGCTGCTCCTTTTAAGTCCCTTTTTGGTTCTCAACCCACAGTTTAAAGCCACACTATACAGGCGACTTCACACATTATTATTATTATTATTACTATTATTATTATTATTATTATATTATACTTCACACACTATACAGGCTACTTTACACATTGGCCGTAAAGGGTAACTTTGAAAAATGGAGAAATCGTGTAACATCTGTGATGTTGTACACCAAAGGAAAAGACAGAGATGGCAGGAAAAGATCCAGTGCAGCTTTCTCTGCTGCTGTAGGAGACCGTTTGGAAGAAGTTTAAATCGCTCACTTCACACGGGTGATGGCCAACACCACACTTTCATTTGGGCAAACGGGACAATTGCCAATTTTGCATGCAGGTGATACGCCTCGCCTGGGGCATAAAGTGTAAAGCCTGAGTATAAAGCTAGTCAGAATGACATTTGTTTTCCGGTCATAACGGATTGTAACGGTAAAACAACTTGGTTCAGGTGAGGGTTATGGTTTGAATCAGACTTGAATAACAAACGGACCAGGCAAGCCTAGTTAAGCTGGACCCACACTGCTGCCACTCAGTGTTGTGCACGTTCACACAAAGCCTAGTTAAGCTGGACCCACACTGCTGCCACTCAGTGTTGTGCACGTTCACATTAAGCTGGACCCACACTGCTGCCACTCAGTGTTGTGTACGTTCACACAAAGCCTAGTTAAGCTGGACCCACACTGCTGCCACTCAGTGTTGTGCACGTTCACACAAAGCCTAGTTAAGCTGGACCCACACTGCTGCCACTCAGTGTTGTGCACGTTCACATTAAGCTGGACCCACACTGCTGCCACTCAGTGTTGTGCACGTTCACATTAAGCTGGACCCACACTGCTGCCACTCAGTGTTGTGCACGTTCACACAAGAGCCCAAATATTGCCACTCTGAAGCTGTGGAGTTTGGTTGACACAGGTGAAGGTAATCAACTAGTGATTACAGGTGATCATCTCAGCTGTGTCACAGGCTTCATTCAGCTGCCTGCTGCTGCTCACCACTCACGCATGCCTGTTTCAACAATGGGGAGTCAGTCAGTGAGTCAGTCAGTGAGTGAGTGAGTCAGTCAGTCAGTCAGTCAGTCAGTCAGTGAAATGTTAGATACAACTTCCGGTTGAAATGTAGACTTTAGACACTCTCCGGTGTGAAAGACGAGGGTTTCGGCGCCTGGCCGATTTCAATGTCACGCTACTTCCTGGTTATGGCTCCCGAGTCGACTCTTTGGCATAATCCACTGCACGCAATGTGAACGCGTGGAGGAGAACAGACGGGATTAAACGAGTGGGGATGGAATGGTTTTGAGGCTGAGACGCCAGGTGTGTTTTTACATCAAAGTCTCTAAAAAAAAAACAAAGCCCATTGATTAAAAACAAAAACACCCAGAACAGACTGCAGCCCGCAAACTCCCCCCAAAGCAGACTACAACAACTCTTTCCAATATGTACAGGACATGGGTCTCTTCTCATTGATTGGAAGCAACAAGGCGTTTCATCATGGCGTCTTTGTCGAGATCCTTCAAACAGCCAAACCCCTGGTCACAGAAAAGCCCGAAGTCACAATCAAGGAGAGGAGAAGGAGCGGTCCCACAAATCACAATGCATTATAGCTACTGCAGACATGTACGCAGCAGAGCTATAACTACTGCAGACATGTACGCAGAGCGAGAACAAGGCGAAGGCGGGGCCGCGAGGGGGGTGTTTGTTAAATGGACATTGGGAAACAGTATTCCCCACAGAGAGAGAGAGAGAGCGCCTGGCTCTAATTATCACACATTTCCACACATTAGCCCATATGAGATACAGGCTCTGGATTATACAAACAGCTGATTTAAATCTCCGCCTATGATTTATGGTGACTGATATTTCCTATGATTTATGACGGTGAAAAAAGGTGCGTTTGCTCGACAGGAAATGAAACATAATGGGGGAAATTGACTTCACGCTACGCTTTTTTTTTCCCACCAGTTCCTCCTGTCACGGAATGGGATTGTTTTAAGAGAAACATGATGGCGGCTCGTAAATTAAACCGATGCTGGGTGTAATATTACTGCTGTCGGATGATAATCAAAGATTTTATTACTTGAATTGAAAGTTTACACATTCTGTTTCGAGTACATTTTATGCACATAGTGCCTTAGAAAGCAGTATTTCTAAATTACGATAAGTTCAGTTTTTAGAGATAAGGTTTGGGAAAAAAAGTGGCAAATCCTCCAACAAAATGTTATGACAGAAATGATAACGGAAGCCCTTCAATTGAAACAAGAATCTCTTGTAGCTCTTTTTAAAGATGAAAAGGGCGTTAATGACTTGTTGATTAGTTGATCAGTCCTGGCACAGGTTATGGTAGTCCTGTAATAGACAGCAATAAAAGTCACATTTTCACAACAGAGCGAGTAAGCTAATAAGAGCACAGATCCTACAGAGACTAAAAAAAATCACGATGCAAATAATACAATTTGTTTTGATTTTGTTTTGTTTTTTGCTTGAGAACGATGTTGCAACACCGGTTGCTCATTTGCAGCACCGGCCTTCATCTCAGAGCGAAACGGAGAACGAGCCGGAAAGTGAGTTTTTGGAAGCCAGAAATCTCAGGACTTCACAAAAAATAATAACTATTTTTACATGCAGACAATTCCACTATTATTCAGAAAAGGACAATATTCTGAATGATAAGGGTCATGTAAACATCATATTTTCTTTTTCTGGATTTAACATTTTCCGATTAGGACATGTGGGATATCCCGATATTATTCGGGTTTTAGGAGGATTCTTTGATTATGTATACAGCACATTTGGAATATGCATCTAAACAGCAGTTTGTGACACACGGGCATCTTGCTGTACGTGCTTTGTATAAAAAACCAACTAGCCAGAGATGCATGCCCAAAAGAAACCCCCCATGCACGTAGCCTACTTCTAACTAACATTATGAAAGACTAGGATATCAACAGGTTTTTCTATGCGCAAATATCGCAATGCCAAACTTTTCAGGGGAAGGGGGCTAAATAACGCTCCAAAGTTAGGCTACATTTTGGGAAGGGAAAACCTTTCTACATCCTTCTGCCGCACTCAATGCCAACCTTGCTTGAGTCTGTGCCCCACCTGCGCCACGCCACCCTAGTCAAAATGGACTCTGACTGGTGTAAATAAGTGAATGTACCTACTCATTGTACGTGCTTTGGGTAAAAGCGCTATATAAATGTACTCCATTTACCATTTTACCATTTAGAAAAAAACTTAATTTTTGGGTGAAGTGTTCCTTTAATGCAACTTTAAGCCCTTGGTTGTCAAAACAGCAGCGCTTTTTGAGTGGATCTTCCACATCTTAGCAATAACGGATGAACGAACTTCTCGTATCTCTTCCCTCAGAATGGACATGGAGCATCTTGGCGTTGACCCCAGCGGCGTTGGCCCGTCCAGCCCCCCCCCCCCCCTGGCCTGGCCCATAATCACATTAGGCTCCAGTGAACTTTGAGCCCCTCTCCAGCCCAGAGATGTGTAGTAAAGCAGAAACACGTGTGTAGTAAAGCAGAAACACGGCCTGTTTATGGGATCGGGTTTCGTCGTCGCTGTTTGTGGCCGGGGATTGTGGCAAAGTGTCGGGCCGAATCCAACTGAACAGGATCAGAACCCGGCTGAAGAGGACTATTGTGTTTCCCCGCTTGCATGTAACCAGAAACATATGCCTCCCATCTCGTACGGCGAGCAGAAAAAAACAGGGTCGTTTAACAGGGCTTAACTTCATTGAACACAACTTTAATGGTTGCCCCCATTACGCGATTTAACAATGATGTTTCGGGAAGGCTAGAGTATGAGTGTGTGTGTGTGTGTGTGTGTGTGTGTGTGTGTGTGTGTGTGTGGTTGTGTGTGTGTGGTTGTGTGTGTGTGTGTGTGTGTGTGTGTGTGTGTGTGTGTGGTTGTGTGTGTGTGTGGTTGTGTGTGTGTGTGGTTGTGTGTGTGTGTGTGTGTGTGTGTGTGTGTGTGTGTGTGTGTGTGTGTGTGGTTGTGTGGTTGTGTGTGTGTGTGTGTGTGTGTGTGTGTGTGTGTGTGTGGTTGTGTGTGGTTGTGTGTGTGTGTGTGTGTGTGTGTGTGTGTGTGTGTGTGTGTGTGTGTGTGTGTGTGTGTGTGTGTGTGTGTGTGTGTGTGTGTGTGTGTGTGTGTGTGTGGAGAGGGAGAGAGAGACGTGGAAGGCTTGTGCTCCCTCAGAGAGCTCCAGCCCTGTGGAACCTTGTCCGGGGTTAGTGTTCCACATCTCCGTCACAACGCCTTCTCATTACCATCACGTCCATATGTGACTATTTGTCAGGACGTCTTAGCCTCCATACATCAGATCAGCAATACGTCATTCTGTAGGCGGCACATGTTCCCGCCCCCTTTTAGGGGGAAACACAAGCCTCTCCCCGTTGACTTCAATGTCAAATAGCGCTACCCAAAAAAAAGTATAGAAAAATAACAGAATCAATCTCGTTTATTAATGACCCCAAAACACCACGACATGACAATATCTTACAACTCGTCTGGCCATAGAATGGGAAAGATACACTGGAAATATTACTTTGACCCATCTAAAATCATGTGACTCATGTCACATGTGACGTTCTTTTTTTACAGCCCTGTGACTCGCTACTTGGCGGCTGGGACGGTGTTGTTGGCACTGGGGGTATGTCTCCCCATTGCCTATAGTGCCCAGGTGTGCTATCTCTATCTTTGCATGTTCTCCCCGTGCTCCCCTGGGTTTCCTCCATACAACATCGGGATGGACCACTATTAAAAACATGCAGAAGATCGTCACACCTGACCAGCGACGATGACAAGCTGAAGTTGGTCCACTGCTCCTGCCCGCTGCTCCTGGCTTGCACACCCCCCCCCCCCCCCACCCCCAGTGGAAGGACATGCCTGGATGCGACAAAAGCAGAAACTGCATTTCACTGACCACTGCGTCAGCATATGTGTGTGTGTGTGTGTGTGTGTGTGTGTGTGTGTGTGTGTGTGTGAGAGAGAGAGAGTTGTGTTAATTGCAGCAGATTCACCAGTCTTGTAATCTGATTATAATAATCCCACCACACATGTCCCGTTCCCCTCCTCCTCTCTGCTCGGCAGCGTTTCTGCTCCATCTTTTCTCTCAGCCTGTTTTGGATCCTTCCCTGCTATCAGATCTGGCTTGGCCTGGCCGGGCTGACCGGTGTTTAACATTTGAGTAAATGCGGTCTTGGATTTCCTTGACAGATGTTAGGGAGGAATTTGATCATGCGGCCGCGCCAATAGCTGCTCAAAGAAAAACAGAGCCGTTTTATCTGGCACGGTGTGTGTGACACCTACGTCCACAGCTGTGTGTGTCTTTCTCAGCAAGCGTGTAGGTGTGTGTGTGTGGGGGCGGGGGGGGGGAGTATTCGCATAATTGTGCACTTGTACAGGCATTCTTTGGTGTTGAAACTATGCGAGTGTATGGATGTGTTGTTTGCACGTACATGCTTTTGTCTACTGGTGTGTGCAGTGATGGAGTAGTGAGATATATTTTACTTCAGTAAAAGTAGCAATACAACAATGTCAAAGATACGGCATTACAAGTACAAGTACTGCATTCAAAATCTTAATTCAGGAAAAGTACAGTAGCGGCAATCTTCAGTAGGTACTAGCCAAAGGCCTTCTGACTGTCACCCGGCTGGCATACCGAAGATCTTAAAGGTATACACCAAGTTTTTGGGAGTTTCGTCCATTTGCCATATCGGCCATACATAACCGAGATACACAATGCCTTTACCGTCACTCTCTGTGCAGTATACACTGAGCTACAGTCGGCTAGTTAGTATCACCAATGAATTGCAGGAAACGGTACAGCCGTTCAAAGTCACCAAATTCACACATTTCTGCAGCGCCAAAAGGCTCTGTACATGTTGTGACTCTGGTATTCACCACGCGATGAAATAATAATCCATAGTTATGTGAAACGTAATTTTCGTAGTAAATCCCCACACCGAGTTACTTCCTTGTTTGCATGTATGCAGCGCATGCGCTGTACGCCTGGGCGGCCATGTTTAGAAAGTAGTTCCGGCTATCTTACCTTTAAAAAGAGAGTTTCTCTGCATTTTGGATTAATATTTCATCTCGTTGTGAGTACCCAAAAGTACCCGAGAGGCCTTGGTAGAGAAGCAGACAGGGTTACAGTCAGGGGCGGAGCGACCCTATCAGCCCAGGGGGGGGGGGGGGGGGGGGTGACGAAGCTCTTAGGGGGCCCCCCCATCATTTTTTTTTTTTTTTTTTTAATTCAATTAAATTGTGCCTTTTTTGCATGTTTGAATCTGTTTTAGCCATATTTAGTGGAATATCTCATTTTAGTTCACACCAATGTTATTGTCTATTGATTGAATTGCTCTCACACTCAGGCCTGGCCTGGCCTGGCATGCAAAAAAAAAAAAAAAAAAAACAATTGATGGGGGCCCACTGACGAGTGGGCCCGGGGCGGGCGCACCCTCTGCCCCGGTGTACGCTCCGCTACTGGTTACAGTGTAGACGCAGGGGGAAGATCAAGGATCAGGGATCAAAGGAAACGTTATTGTCATATGCAGCAAGCTACAATGAAAGTTAAAAGCCCCGGCCCATAACTTTGCTGATAGAATACAAAAAGAAACATTGTACAAGTCAAAACACAATAAAAGCACAATAAAAACAATAAAAACACAATAGAGGAGCATTCTGGGTTCACGTCTCAGGCCTTGGTAGAGAAGCAGACAGGGTTACAGTGTAGGAGGAGGCTGTTGCTGTACAGCAGTGATACTCAACTTGCAGCCCGGGGGCCAGATGCGGCCCGCGACAGGGTGCAGAGTGGCCCCCCGAACATTTTCTAATAATTTCCACATTAGTTTTCATTGTGAATTAGGAATCTAATTCACAATAAAAACTAACGTGAAATAAAGTTTGACTGAGCTCCAGCTAAATTGTCAAATACCACCATCTGCTCGCTACCCAGGCACTTATCTATGTACTTAACCTAACTAACTTAACCTAACTAATTATCAAGTGTGCACAACATTGTCAGACTAAACTCCGGCTGACACCCCAAAAACCTACAATCTACTAATGTATATTGTTTGTTTATTTTTTTTATTTTTTTTATTAACTGGCCCCTGGCTTCCTATCATTTCACGAAAGTGGCCCCTGGGCAAAGCAAGTTGAGTATCCCTGCTCTACAGGGTTCAGGTCTTAGGCCTTGGTAGAGAAGGAGACAGGGTTACAGTGTAGATGCAGGAGGCTGTTGCTCTACAGCACATGTGTCAAACTCAAGGCCCGGGGGCCAGATCTGGCCCGGCACCTCATTTTATGTGGCCCGCAAGAGCTAGCAAAGAATACAATTTACGCAATACAATTCTTCGGAATATGGCTTAAAATAGCTATTGTTAAATGGAATAATAGTTGTAGGCTACTAGCTATCTGTTTGCCATTGTTTTCCCTATAATTCTGCTTTCAGAGCTAGTTATTAAGTATTAATTTATTACTAAAAAAACAATAATAAGCGAATCAGAGGCAATTATGAAATATTATAACACCTAGGCTAGATACATTTATATCGTGTTACATTTACAACCGGCCCTTTGAGGGCAACCATAATGCTGATGTGGCCCGGGGTGAAATTGAGTTTGACACCCCTGTTCTACAGGGTTCAGGTCTCAGGTCTGAGACATTCTGAGCGAGTGCAGGTTGACCCGTCACACCGCTCCAACTGTTTCCCTGAGCAGGTTGACCCGTCACACCGCTCCAACTGTTTCCCTGAGTGCAGGTTGACCCGTCACACCGCTCCAACTGTTTCCCTGAGTGCAGGTTGACCCGTCACACCGCTCCAACTCTTTCCCTGAGTTGCTGCTGCAGAAACTGCTCCAAACATTGCATTCTTCTCAGTTGTATGTATGTATTAGATTAGTGCATTCATGAGTACTGAATTTTAGTAGTTAGCTAGTCGATTAATCGCTGGAAATTTTCACCCAATAAAAAAGATAAATTCTCGTCAAAAAGGTCTGAAGAACAGCCAGTAAAGGGTGAAGTAATCTAGGCGGGACCAACCTGGGGGTATGTGAAATAGGAAAGTATTCAATTGGCTCTGAGAGGCTGTTTACAAATGAGCCGCTATACCCCGGCAATTTGTCTGAGCTGGAGATAGCAACTGTTTGACTGCAGCAACAACATAGAGTCTTTCTGTCTCTAATACCTGCAGGTCTGTTTATTTAACATGGCATCATGTAGAAAATGATTGTTCAAACAAATCTACATAATGTTCAATTATTGAACATTATGTTCATTAAGTTCAATAAATGTTCACGTTATTGAACATTATGTATTTTCTAATTGGGTAATTTGGGCTGAGTAAATGGTTAATTAGTGGCCTAAATGACTCAAGACAGGTTCAGCCCCATGGAGAGCTCCAGAGAGGAGGAGCCTACAGGTGAATGGAGTCTCCTTTCTCTCTGGGGGGGGGGGGGGGGAGGGAGGGGGGGGCATGCAAAAAAAATACTCCCTGGCTCTAAATGGATATAAGGGGAAATCAAAGGATGTAAATGTTATAATGATACTAGATAAATATTTAGGAAAATGTGACTATATAGACTATGGAAAACCCATTAATTTCTACTTGACAACATTGGCCTGTATGCAAGTGTAAGAACAGAAGCGCAGGATGAAACCACAGTGTGTAACCTCTGAGGATTAAAAACACCTCATTTTTCTATTGAGATGTTCTCCTTTGGGGCCAGACATTGTTCTAAGCGCCTTGGGGTTTTATCCCTCCTCTTTTATCAGTGTTTGTCTGCAAATGAACTGAATCCAAAACCAGAACCACAAACCACTGCAATATGACTGAAGGATGGAAGAATCAGAATGACAGTATTTGCATGTCTTACCTCCAAGTAGACATGGTGGTATTTACTTTAAGGATTTAAAAAACCACTTCAAATATACAGTCCATTTAATTGTAGTCTCTGGGGATTGTTTTCCTACAGTCTCAGATCCCATTGCTCCAAATTTCCTTCAGCGTCCACCTGAGCCTCTTAACTCTAAGTTTGTTTGTTCAAAACTGGTGTATATATATATATATATATATGTATATATATATATATATACATATATATACATATATATATATATATATATGTATATATATATATATACAGTATATGTACTGTATATATATACTGGAATGTGTGTTGGGGATATCTGGTAAGCGTTTGCTTGTTGCACAACACTGTATTATCTGCTAGAAGTGGCAGGCAGGCAGCGCTTTGAAACCTTGAACGCAGCCTCAAAGAATCATCTCTCCCTCTCCCTCTCTGTCTGTCCCTCTCTCTCTCTCTCTCTCTCTCTCTCTGTCTCTCTCCCTCTTCCTGGGTCTCCCTCCCCGTCTCTCTCGCTCTCAGACAGGCTCTCATGGCCACACAAAGAGGCTGACAGATATGAGAGAGACACCCCCACATGCACTCACACACACACGGACACAAAGCCAGCCAGCCAGGGTGCCTTGCTGTGAGGAGCATTATCATTACCAGGTGCTGAAAAGAAGAGATATCGCTGCTATAGTGATTAATCAATCACCGCGCATGCACAGCTCCCCTCATATAGACCTATAGCTGCCAGAAAGCCTCCTATAAAAAAGATGTCAAACATTTTAACCACCTGTGTGCTTTGGCTCACTACACGCCCCCTACCATATTTTTCACTTTTCCAAAAATGAGAAACAAAACAGAATTCAATATGGAGATATTTTCTCACAGGCATGTGCTTTGGACTCAGCCAGGAGAGGAAGTGCTGTTCACTCCTGTCCTAACAGCAGGAACTATATACATAAAGGGTCAAAGGTCAGGACTGGGCTTGAGTTTTCATGTCAGATAAAATGATAAACTATCCAACTGTGTGCCATCAATCCTTCTGTCAGGACAGCAGATGCACTTGGAAGTCATTGTTGTTTCGCTTTGGAGGGCAGAGAAGATTTGCAGCACAGCTATCATGTCATGGTGCGTTCACTCAAAGCATATAGTCTCGCTGGCCAGCCTCCTCTCCCTTCCGTCTGAGGAGTCTGGTGCCGCAGGTCTCCATAACTGGGATAAACCCTCCCCTGCTCTACTCTGCTCTCCCATTGGAGCGACTGTTTCGGTGGCAGCCGGATGTCCGCTCCCGGCTTATTACAAACTCTGTCATTGGCTCCGACCATGTCAATCAGAGCGGCTTCCGCTCCCTCTTCCCTGTGTGTCGCTGTAAACAGTGCCCTGCTGCCTCAGTGAAAACAACAACGCTAAATAGCTAGCAAGCTAACGGCAGAAACCTACACGCTAGCTCGTTGCTACACGCTGAAAACGGCAAATTGGATTGTTGGAAACTATTTTCCAAGGGCACTGCCGCTAAGCGCCAACCATCGCAATCCCACTATGGAGACCTGCGGCGCCAGACTCCTCGGACGGAA
>NC_139649.1:4879546-4889546 GCF_964638095.1 Poromitra crassiceps
TTGGCATAATAGCGAATTTGTGCCGCTTGTTTCTCTGTTTTTACCCACAGCAGATTCATGCCAGCCCCCTCAAAAGTGTTCTGGGACATTTTGGAGGCAATCGGAGCAATGGCCACTTCTGGGTTAGGCAAACCAACCAAATGTATTTCTCCATAGACATTTTGTAAGATATATATTTAACCAAGTGAGTCAGCTATATTTAGAATCAGGAGAGAGCATAGAACATGTCACTCTGACCACAACTTTAAAAAAGGGGGCGGGGGCTGAGTGGAATGTAGTCTCTCCTAATTCTAAATATAGCTGAATCATTTGGTTTGACCAATACGAGGAATCAGCGTGACGTCACGACACCGCAAAACCCCCAGAACCGCACCAGTTAAGTAAGTAAGTAAGTAAATAATTTATTTCGGTCAATTTGTCAGTTTCACATAAATGCATTACAGTAATAATGTGCGTTTACATATAGGAGACCGAAAAGGTGTAGGCTGAAGCCGCAGCTTATGAATGCCTACCCCTTTTTTACATTTCATTACATCAAAAATCAAAAACAAAAAATAAGATAGTTGCAAGAATCAGTTAAAAACAAGAAGGAAAGTTTGCAATAGATCGTAGAAGCCCTAATGATAGCTTTTAAGTACTTGATCGTACTAGGGTTTTGTATTTGTTAAGTGCTCTTTAACATTTTTTTGAATTTACATATAGAATTGCACAATTTTAACTCATCGCAGAGACCATTCCATAGTTGTACACCTTTGACAGAGATGCATCTACTTTTAAAGTTTGTTCTTAAGTTTGTTAACTAGTATGAGTTGTGCCAAACAAATGTTAATATCTCAAAAAGTATACATGACATCGCTTATATTTTGACATTCTGAGTGAGAGCAGAAGTAGCTCAAGAGTTTGATGTATAATATATGCACGTCGTGTTAAAGTTGTGTGAACTGTCGCAGTTTTTAAAATGTACACAGCACAGCCGGGGCTAGAGTGAGCATTCAAGGCTGGCTCCTATAGGGTCCCATTGCTGTTTCCCCCCAGTGACGCCGTTTGTTTACCAAAATGCTGCTCGGCTGATCGCTCGTACACTGTAAAACTATTTTTATAAGCATTTTACAAAATGTCTATGGATAAAATGACAGATAAAATACCTTGGTTTGTATGCCTAACCCGGAAGTGGGCATGACTTTGGCTCTCTGTAAGACCACAGAAGCGACTAAATAAATCTCCCCTCAGGGTGGCCTGCAAATATTATGAGAAACTGACAACGGGAAGAGAGAGTGTGTGTGTGTGTGTGTGTGTGTGTGTGTGTGTGTGTGTGTGTGTGTGTGTGTGTGTTGCCAACTGCATGCCCACAGTGTGTGTGCGTCAGTACAGACATACACCTCTGTGTGTGTCATTATGTGTGTCTTTGTATTTCTATGTTCCTGTGTGTGTGTGTGTTGTGTGTGTGTGTGTGTGTGTGTGTGTGTGTGTGTGTGTGTGTGTGTGTGTGTGTGTGTGTGTGTGTGTGTGTGTGTGTGTGTGTGTGTGTGTGTGTGTGTGCGTGCGTGCGTGCGTGCGCGCGCGCGCATGCCCAGTTCCAGTTCACCCTCTCAACACCTCTCCAACCCCATTATAAATGAAGTATTGCCTTTTCCGAGTGCCTGGCATTGACCTTTTTCACAGCAGCCATTTTGTGCCTAAAAGGCAGGAAGTAACACAGGTGCAAGCAGAACATTAATGAGGGTTTCCAACTTCCAATCAATTTAGGTGTTCCATGCCCTCAATCATTAATGCTTTGCTTACTACACCTCTGTTACGCCCTGCATTTTAGACACAAAACGACTGCTGTGAAAAAAGGCGGATAGGGGCGAGTAGATCATGCCTGAATTAATTTTTGGGCGAACTGAGCCTTTAAGTCAGTCAGTGCTCAGTGTGTGAAGTTATGTAACAAATGGGACTCAGGGAATGAGGAGTGACATCTAGAGGCTAGCATGTAAGCGTGTGTGTGTGTGTGTGTGTGTGTGTGTGTGTGTGTGTGTGTGTGTGTGTGTGTGTGTGTGTGTGTGTGTGTGTGTGTGAGTGTGCGCGAGCGTGCGTGAGTCCAGGAGCCCAGTTGAAGTTTACACCTCTCAACACCTCTCCAGCTCCATTATAAATGAATTATTCCGCACTGCAATCGCGTTTATAAAGTCTGACAATTGCCCCAATAACCTAGCTTAGACTCTCCATTCAAGTCCTGCTTATTCAGATCAACTGAAGGAATGTCTTCTTTACTAGAAAGCATACAGTGGAGATAGACGTCGTCTTTACTAGAGAGCATATAAGTGCAGATGGCTGGGAGCAATGAGAGAGAAAATGTCGACACAAGTGTACGTTGAGGTGAAGTTATTGGGATTAATTATTGATAACAGAATGTCGTGGAACAGCTCCATTGATCAGAAGGTGAAATAAATGGGCAGATGCATGGCAGTAGTAAGACACTGTAAAAAATGTATGCCCAGATACCTGATCAAACAATTAACTCAGGCGCTAGTTCTGTCACATCTAGATTACGGTCCCATAGAGAGCCGCAGGGATGACGTATTTTTGTAGTCAGAACGCGGAAGTCCCGGACTTCCTGGTTCTTCACTGTTTCTGTCTATGGGATTTTTGAATGGGTTTTTGCCGCGATGCTTCAAATACGGTCTCTGGGCAACGCAAGATTAATCAAACGCGAACCAGAGTTCCGTCGGATAATCTTCACACATGAGGACCACTTTCATGAGTTTTGTAGCGTAAATGCGAGCCCTAGAAGTAAAAAGCTTGAGCTAAGCTAATCCAGAACTACACACTGTCGCATAGGCTTCCACGTCACGTCAGCACTCAACCTGGACTGTTGTTGATGTGTGCACTGATTACCCCAGGCTGAACGGGGCTGAACCAGGTGAGGGAAAGAGAATTTCCGTGTTCGCCCTTTGAAGTGGTGACGTTATTGACGTATATATCCCCATCGACTCAACAGTGTAGTCTCATTTAGCCGTTTGCTAGCTAGCCGCTCTTTTAACGGCACGTAAAAGCTTCAAAACTCGTAAAAGTGGTCCTCGTGTGTGAAGATGATATTACTAAACACTGGTTCGCGTTTGATTAAGCCAGCGTTGCCCAGAGAGATTATTAGAAGCATCCCGCCAAAAACCCATTCAAAACTCCCATAGGCGAAAACAGTGAAGAACCAGGACTGTTAGCATCGATGATTTCCGGACTCGTTTCTGCGGCTCTCTATACATCTGGTCCAATACAACACAAAGTAATTTGAACAAGCTACAAGTAGCCCAAAACAAAGCAGCTCGTATAGCTCTGAATTGTCCATATAGAACAGGTGGCACGGCAATGCATAATCAACTCACCTGGTTAAATGTCAAAAGTAAGTTACATTACTCACTTGTGTCTTTCATTAAAAATATTATTTTACATAAAATCCCAGAAGTACTCTATAATAAACTAACATTCTTTTCAGATGAACATCAGCACTGTACTCAGCAGGCATCAGATGAACATCAGCACTGTACTCAGCAGCATCAGATGAACATCAGCACTGTACTCAGCAGCATCAGAGGGTGGATTTAGGCTGCCTCCATGCAGAACAAATGTAATAAAAGGAACGGTTCACTACAGAGCAATGGTGGCATGGAATTAATTACCAAGCTTTTTAGTATCAAATAGTAACAGAAGTTGCTTTAACAAAAAATTAAAGATCTATCCGTTTACATATGGGATACTCTGAAAACAATTAAGTGCTCCTCACTGGTGAATTGAGCTATCCTATGATCACAAAGGTAAGGAGAGTTATGTTTTTGTCTCTCCACTTTTCTTTCTGTATTGTTTTTATTTATTTTATTTACTAAGTTTTCTTCAACTAAGAAGTAAATAATAGAGCTACTGTATGTATGTACTGTATGTATGTATGTATGTATGTACTGTATGTATGTATGTATGTATGTATGAATGTTATGGAAGTTGTATTGTCTGTATTGTGTTTAAGATGAAAAAATTGTTTAAAAGTATGGTATGAGGACCCCAGGAAGAATAGCTACTGCATATTTGCTGTATCTAATGGTGGATCCAAATAAACAAACAAACGTTACAGATGCAGCCTGAGCCATGACTGCTCCTTGGCAGGCACTTAATACTTAATCTTAATACTTACTTGATCACAACTTAACCCAATTCAACTTCTCAATAAACAATATACATGTAGATATCATTTGTTAAGCAGTCGTTCCCAAGACTGGGTCCAGACCCACAGGTGGGTCACAAGAGATCTTATTTGGGTTGCGAAATAATTTTTGCAGAATTTCTTCCATATTTTTTTTACGAGTATTGTTTTTTCTGATGAGAGGAATTAAAAACCATTAGCTATCCTCCGCCTAAATGCATTTATTTGGACTCGTTTATCAATTATTTAAAATGTTTTCAATAACGTGTGTGTAAAACAAAGTTGTGATTTATCAAACTCTTTGAAATGGCTGTTATTCAAGATACCGGTAATAAGGTCATGTGGAAATGGCAGTAAAAATGATGAATTGGGTCGTGAAATGTGAATTGGGTCATGATGGTTGTCATTTTTCAAAAGTGCGTCCCGAGGAGAAAAGGTTTGGGAAACACTGCTCTAAAGCAATGTCCCTATGGTGCAGGGTCAGAAATCAGTGGGGGCTCTGGGCAAAATGTCCATAAAAAATCTAAAGTTGCCTTTGGAATTGGGATGGTTTACTTTGTGTATTTTAAAGCAGCTACGAGCAAGATTTTCAATTGTTATTAAACAGTATAATTACAATATTGATGCATCACATCTTACCTATAATAGTAGCTGAGACCAAAGCCGTGCGAATCGGAGATGGCTCTCTTGACGATTATTAAGTCTGTGTCTGTCTAAACTCGCGTCACCAGGGGGCTCTCTCTCTTACCGCCGGACCGGATAAACCCGGAAGTGAAACCCGGAAGTGAAACGCACCCGTGCCTTCACCCGTTCGCGCTGCCTAGCAACATGGGGGCACGGTGGCTCAGTGGTAGAGCTGTCGCCTCACAGTCAAAAGGTCCTGAGTTCGATTCTCGCCTGGGACACTGTGGGCGCTGTGGTTGTGTTCCCCCCCATATCTTCAGTGCCTACTGCCCAGGTGGGGTATCTCGTCGTAAGGGCCTTTCTCTCTGTGTGGATGCATTGTGGTGTTCGTGTGACAATAAAAGACGGGGCTTGTCCCGTTACGAGAGAGTTCATACCATAAACAAGAAGAACGCCATGCATACTCTCGCGAACATCTCTCGTTATATTCTAACAGGTTTTTTGGAAGTTATTTTGTGGTTATGGCCGAAGTGGCTGCTGCAAACCGTTTCATTTCACTTCCTGATCTTCCCTGGCCACAGACTGACTAACACTGGCCGATTCACTCGGGGTTCAAGCGAGACTACTCTGCGTTGGTCTCGTCTACTATTAGAGGTAAGATGTGATGCATTGATATTAAATTCATACTGTTTAATAACAATCGAAAATCTTGCTCGTAGCTGCTTTAACGTTACTCTGTATTTGCAAAGTCCGACTTGAAAATGGCCAGCTAGGCATCCGTACCTGCACAACCCCTGCCTGCCGCCTCCTCCTACAAGCATTATTTACCTTAGCACATGCTAGCTAGCCAGCATGGAGCGTTTTGAATACACAACTAATGCAAACCAGCTGGTGAGGACTAGAAACGGATGGAAATGAAATAGAAATAGTCGCTGACCCTCTCACGTTCTGCCCAGTCGCTAAAGAAAAGTTGTCCAAGAGTCTACAATTGTCGGGTTGGAGGTCGTAGGACATGTAATGGAGACATGATATATGTCTTTTTGTCTTTTAACATAGGGAATTATTTGAAAAGTACATGAATCAACAGTGTTGAGATGATAGGAAATGAGGATTTTTCACTGTGATTGTGATTGTGTATTAATTGTGTATTAACTTTTAGAATGATATTAGTCTGTCATTCAACATAGAAGAACGAAGGTATTTGCCCTGAAAATTGTCCAAAATGCCCCCGACATATTTCACAAGGGCAAAAAGCCTTTCCTACCCTGCTATGGTGTAACAAAGTTCAGTTCTTTGGCACGGGAAGCTGGCTGGCAGCCGCCTGGGAGCGCCAAGTCAAGGTGGCTGCCACCGTAACACAGGGTGTGAGGTTGTCTCTTGACGCACTCTCTCTGAGTCACTGGGACACTGAGTCACACAGGCGCTAAGGTGGGACAGTCACACGTCTGAACCCAGGCCCTCTCCACGCAGCCATCTGGAGACGTGGGCCCGCCGCGTCACAGTCCTGCCCTTTACCACAGTTTACCACAGTTTACCACAGTTTACGTGGGCCTTTTCCCCTGTTTGAGGCGGCCACTGAAGCGTGCAGGCAGATCAAAAAGCCATGTCCAAATCCTGAAGCTTCTATATACAATTTAGGATTAGACTGGCACACATTCATATACACACAAACCCACATATACACACACATAATTGTATTACTATACTTGTGAAGACCTTCTTTGCCATCTTACATTCATTCCCTAACTGTAACCTGAACCTAATTCTAATGTCAACTCTAAACACAAGACTTAAAGGACAATTTCGGTATTTTTCAACCTATCAACCCTATTTGATTATTTTTTTTGCTCCATAGGGTCCCATTGCCGTAACCCCCCCGGAAACGCGGTTTGTTTACCAAAATGCTGCTCGGCTGATCCCAGAGACCAAAACTTTATTTTTTGTACCAGGCTGTCAACATCTTCATATCTGCTGGGGGTTTTACTCGCTTTTGGAGCCAGCCTTAAGTGGCCATTCGATGAGCTGCAGTTTTTGGTACTTCTGTGATGGCTTCATTTTTCAGAACCGAAGGTTGGGGCTTGCTCAAGACACACACACACACACACACACACACACACACACACACACACACACACACACACACACACACACAAAGATGGCACTCTTTATTCCATTCTGTCCTGGTTTCGTAACATCAAACACTGATTAAGATGAAACACAATGTTCTGGTTACATCTACCCACACACACACACACACACACACACACACACAGACACACACACACACACACACACACACACAGACACACACACACACACACAGAGACACACGCACACACACACACATGCACCGTTCGTTAGCCGACCTTTGACCTCATTACAGGATTCCATCTCTGGTTTGTGTAACTGAACCGCAGCTCTTTTGTCTCTCCGCTGAAATTCAACCATTTCCTAATTTAGTAATAATGTTTCCCAGCCTTTATTTTCAACCATATTGTATGCATCTTCTTTACTTATTGCTCCATTTTTCACGAGTCTCGTAACCCTCAGGGCTCACGAGAACCATTCACCAAAAAAGTTGTATCAAATCAAAAACCCTTGGGTGTCAGAAGGAAAAGATTTTCCGAAATCCAGAAGAGTGGACTTTTTGAAGATATGAGGACACAGCAGCATACATGTGAAGCCATGCGGAGTCGAAGAAACTCACGCAGTCACCACATGTAGGAGCGTCATGGGAAGAGAAAGGAGTTTGTGATGGGAAGGTTGGTCATTTTTAAAGCCAGAGTGAATATATTGATATCATATGAAACTAGAAGACTTAAGGCATCCATTGGTACCAACCATGCCATGCTACCTTGTCAGGAAGGAGGCTAAATAACGCTCAAAATTTTGGCAAAATTTTGGCGGGGAGTCACGGCCATTTTCAAAGGGGCAAGTAGTGGGTACATGGTCTTTGTAGTTCTTTTCACTCGTCAACATGGCTGCCGCCGCGGAAGTGACAGGCAGTCTGAATGAAATTGAATGTAACGTTCCCAATTCTATGTATTAAATTCTAAAAAACGACCCTCAACATTTGGGAAGGCTAAGCCACACAACTAGTTCGTTATAATCTAACTAAATGCTTCGAAGGTGACTTTACGACCGTGAGGACTCAATCAATGAATACCACGGAGATCAGGCACAGGCACCTTCGGCGATCTGATTGGTTGAAGTTAACACCCACCAGCGGTGATAGACAGATGGGTCATCCAATCACCTGCCAAGTAGCTTGGAAAAAGTGCCCGCCTCCGTCAGCGGGTCTGGTTACTGCATTCCCAGATCGACTGGTTTAGTGAAACGTATGTGGAGCTATACCGTCCATCTGGCAGCGTCAGGTACGAGTCTCCCCTTTGGCAAAAAAAACAAAAAAAACATGCAGTGTTTTGCATGCAGTATAACCGTGGTTCACACCAGGCGCTATTCAGAAGCAGCGCTTAACAGAAGCTGAGTGCCAGGCTAAACCTCTTTTCCTCAGCGCCTCGCTCGGCTCGCCCTCCCCGCGCTCACAACTTGCATTGACTTCATGCCCGGCAGCTCGGGTGCAGCGCGCTGCACGCTCGGAAAATAGAACAGAAGCTGAAAGTATCGCTGCAGCGTGGCTTCAGCGTGGTGGCTTCAGCGTGGCGTGGCGTGCGCCTGGTGTGAACGGTCTCGCCTGTTAGGACGCCAAAATGAAACTGCCGTAGCGCTGCGTAGCTTCAGCGGGGGGTTGGCATATGGTGTGAATGAGGGCTAAGTCTTGGAATTGGATAAATTGCGTATGATTGGAAAGCTGAGACTCTTGTGAATTCACTGAGCTCAATTGTATTCATGTGTAGCGGTGTTATAGCAGCCATCTCATTGTAGTGGGCCTATTTTTCAAAACTTGACCTCACTGTATAAAATTACCTATTGTGATAATCACAGCCTCACGAAACTGCACAACCACAAACTAGAGACCTATAGACCACTCAGACATTTTCCGAAAATAGTGCTTGTCATCCAATCGATCGATCAAATCATAATCGCACACATCTCCCATTTTCAAAAGTTATTGATACCCCAACTCTGACTGGCTATTCATCCCTGAATTGACTCTAAATAGGAGCATCATTTACTAAATGAACATCATGCTGTATTGAAGTGTTTACTGATACAATCACACTCCTCTTTGCAGCCATAAACTGTAAACGGGTGAGTTATATAAAAAGTCTCCCCTCTAGAGACCCAAACCAGTTTTACAGGGGTGCAAAAACACGCACTGCACCCTTATTTTAATTGTCTGCATGCTCAGTTGAAAAGTGTATATATATATATATATATATATTTTTTTTTTATAAATGCTGCAGCTGCACACTTACTGTTTAAACTTGAATTATAATTGTTGTTTTTCTTTGTTCTTTGATGTGAATTTATGGCTTTTTGGCACCTATATGTAACCTTTTAAGTTTGAGATAATTGTATTGTCATTATATGGTCCAAATATTTCAGTAAAGCACTTGAAACACTTGAAATATTCTTGCTTGGCTGGTATCATTCTACCTGAAATGATGGTAAAATGCATTATTTTTAGTAAAATAACGTCAAATTTTTCGGGCGGCCCTACATATATATATATAATTATTATACTATTATCACTAGTCATATTTTTACTTAGTTGTTACTGTTACTGTTGATACTTTGCCCGCCCTCTTTCAACCCATTCAGTCCAAGGCAGATGGCCGCCCACCTTGAGACAGGTCTCCTCCACGTTTCTTCCCATTAGAGGTGGAGTTTTCGTTGCTGCCATCACCATGTGCTCGCTCATGTGTTGGAATTGTTTCAATTGTTGGGTCTAAAATAAAGAGGCCGGTCTTGACCTCATAAGTGTCATGAGAGAACTATGTGGTTGTGGTGGAGCTATATAAATGAAATTGACTCGAGTCAGGTTTGAAACCAGGGGTTCATGTGCCTCAGTCAGCTGTGCCACCAGGATAGACTACAAAATCCCTGGTTAAATCTCACAGCATATGTCTTGACTTATATGAAGAAATGACACATATGACTTAGGTTAGCCAAAATGTGAACAATCATCTGTTGGCCTGAGCCTCCAAACCTTTTCACGTCATTCTTCTTATAGAGGCATCATTATTATGTATTATTTATTACAACTTCCAGTAAACAATATGCTTATTGTTATTCGGTTTA
>NC_139649.1:4894546-4924546 GCF_964638095.1 Poromitra crassiceps
TCACCCCCCCACCGTACAGTTGTCATGAGAGGTGGAATCAGCTACAGTATGTAGAGACCAAATCCTTTAACCCAGGCTGTAAACATGTTTATTCCTGCTGTAAAGTTGGACATTTTAACATGGGGATTTACTTGCTTTTGGAGCCAGCCTCAAGTGGCCATTCGAGGAACTTTTAGCACCACAATGGAAACAACCCCTTGGGCTTTATTGTGTTTTATTCCTTTTGAGCAATATGTGTTGTTGTGTTGTCTTGTACAATTCTGCTATTATTGTTTCAATAAAGTTATCAATCAATCAATCAATCAATGCAGTTTTTGGATACTTTGTGTTGGCTTCATTTTTCTGAACCGAAGGTTGGGGCTTGGTCTTAACCCTCTCCAGGGTTGAAGTCCACATGTGGATTTCATGGCAAAATTTAAAAAAGTAGGTCTCTCACAAGTTCACCACCACTGATATGTTTTCAGACGCTGGTTCATACACTGAAGCAGGAAGTGACGCAGACTTTGGCTCTCTATTCAATTTAGTCTCTCATCCCTCTCCCTTTCCTTTTTCTCTCTCTTGCTCTTTCACTTTCTCTCCCATTGCTTCTCTCCATGTTTTTCTCTGGCACTCTACCGTCTCTCTCTCTCTCTCTCTCTCTCTCTCTCTCTCTCTCTCTCTCTCTCTCTCTCTCTCTCTCTCTCTCTCTCTCTCTCTCTCTCTCTCTCTCTCTCTCTCTCTCTCTCTCTCTCTCTCTCTCTCTCTCTCTCTCTCTCTCTCTCTCTCTCTGAAGGGAGTCGAGGGGCCTCCTGGCAACACGATCCCGTTGACATTTTCACCCATTTTGCTGGTCATTAAGAAAACAGTGTTCCTCTCTCTGCAAGGTGCTGGGCAAACACAGCCGCCCGCCAAATGACTACACATCGCCTCTCTCCAAGGCTATTTCCTCCGGCAGACTTTCCCTCAAACGCTCCGCTCTGAAGTGGCGGCCTCGCTCGCCCGCTGCTCCCGCACGTTCTGAAAAACTACGAGCGAGAAAGAGAGAGAGAGACATGGAAAATAGACTTTTCCTATATGATTTATGACGAGGGCGAGCTTGACTGACGGCAGTTATTTTGGCGCATTCCATTTGTATTGGGAAGGTCGGGAATGCCCCTTGTGTCACCTGACCTCGGATTTCCTACCCCGATCTCGAGGGAGCCTCACCAGCCCCGAGCTCAAACTTGTAGTAAATAGCGTTTATTAGCACGTCTGTCTTATTTGTGTCTCATTAAATCAGTTGTAGCCTACGCACAGTACTGCCTAACTTCTATCCGTAGATATGTTGCTATGCGCAAAATATGCGCCGTCATCAACTGTCATCGCTAACAATGACTAGCCTGGCTAGCGACCCCTGGCTGGTTTCAGCACTTCTGAAATGTAAAGTGGTATTATGTTTGGAAGGTATGCTATTAGGGTTGGGTACCGGTCACATTTGAACCAATACCGGTACCGGTACCTGGAATTCGGTACCGGTACCCAACGGTACCTTTTTTCTGTACTTTACTCTCTCCGTAATTACAAACATGTTATTTCAGTTGTAAAAAAAAAAGTCCAAAACGTATCAATTTCAACATTATTTATTTAGAACATTTTACACACAGGTACCAAAATTTGGTACAATAGATTTGACTTGAATCGGTACTCGGTAGTACCGATGTAATTCAGTCTGTACCCGGTACCCAACCCGTACAGACAGATATAACGCACAACGTTCAGTCAAACATTTTATTATCGTGAAGCACGTTTCAGGTTTTCATTGATCTCTTTTAAGGTGTCATTGATGGCAAGCAGTGAGCGATTTATCTCCGCCATTGACCGACACATTTCAGTTTGTTTTTCCAGGACGTGTTCTGTCAGAATGCAGGGCCGTGAGGGGGCGGGGCTAGCGTGGGGGGCGGGGCTAGCGTGGGGGGCGGAGGGCATGCGCTCTCTCTCACAGCTCGCAGTCGCCTGGCTCTCTGGGGCTGGCTCCAGGCCCGTTTGTTGGACAACATCACTGGTGCCTGGTTCTGGTTCTGATTCATCTGGAAGGCCATTAAAAAGGACAACACAAATTAATTATTGAATACATGAATTGTTATTCAACCATGTCATTATTATTATTAACAGCTTCTGAAAATATGCTCTCAATATGGTTTTGATTTTGACATAAAGTACAATGCTAAAAAGAGTAACATTATGATTATCCGAAGTAGGGAAGACAAACAATCAACTTTTCCCGAATTCTATCTGTCTAGCACTGCAGTGAGATCAAATGTTTGGGCCATATTATCTCAAATGACCTATCTGATGATAAGGACATGTACAGACAGCGCTGGAAGCTGTACGCTCAAGCGAACACACGCTGTGCCGTAAATGTAGCTGGTGCTCAGAAGCTGTGAAGATCTCTCTCTTCAGAGCTTTTTGCACACCACTCTATACTGCCCACCTGTGGTGTCGCTACAGACAAGGCAGGTTCAGACGCCTCACAGTGGCTTATAATGACAGCACGAGGGGACATTCACACCCAAAGCGTTTTTGGAGCTGCCAGCGTCTTTCTGCAATTCAGTCTCTATGTAAGGACGCGCTAGACGTGCTCCTCTTTCAAGGAACGCACCTGGCGTTTAAACGCTGGTGGCGTCTCGTCTTTTTGGCGGAGCGCTCTGGGCCTTTTAAAGCTGAAAAAGTTGAACATTTGGAGGAAAAGCGCGCTGCTCGTCTTTTACTCTTCCTACATTTTCTCCTCCCAGAGGGATCCTCAACCTCGCTGCTGCCAGAATTGGCAATAATCTCGCTTTCATGTTGACAGTGAACAACATCAAACAGACAAAACCAGCTGGCTACCGTCCGTGTGGTCGTTGTGTGCTCAACTCTAGTGCGCGCGACTGCAGGGGAAAATAAAACGAAGCGCAAAAAAAATGCTCCGTGCGCAGTTTTGTGCACAATGGAAGCGCTCTCAACATGATTGGGGGAAAAAAGCGCTTTTAGTGTGAATGTCCCCTGAGGCTGCTGCTTAAAGTTCCAAGAAGCTCTGAGTCTAGTGCAAGTCATGTTTGTTAGTGTTGGGGTACCGACCTGCTCTGCTGTGTTACGTAACCTTATGTTTAAATTCATATTATGTAGGGCATCTGAGTCAGCAAATGATATCATCTCTGTCATAACCAACCCCATACGCAGTTCTGTCAGGTTCTCCTCTAGATTGTGGAACCATTGGCGTCCATGTCTGTATAGAATCAGATCATTGTGGAATGTTCTTTTTTTTCTGTTATCTTTTTCTTCCTTGTATGCCTTATTTATTTTATTGTGTTGTTTTTATTGTGCTAAGGACCTTCCCTGGCTCTGAAATAAATGATTGAAAAATCAAGCACTTTTCAGGGAGCATATTCATATTCAAGCATATTCCTAACCTTGACTGTTAAAATTAAGCAGTTTCAAAACTTTCAAGACTTTGTACGAACCCCGAATAGTGGTGGGCTTGGCAGTAGCCACCCCGCCAGACTTGGTGGGGGAAGGTTCAGGGGTGTTCTTTGAGGGTCGTCCTCGTTTTCTTTTGAGCGGTGGCGGCTCGTCAGGGGCAGGTACCAACTTTGTGGGGGGAGGTTCGGGGGTGTTCTTTGGGCGTGGCCCTGGTTTCCTTTTGACCGGTCGCCCTGGTTTTCTTTTGAGCGATGGCAGCTCGTCAGGGGGAGGTACCAACTTTGTGGGGGGAGGTTCGGGGGTGTTCTTTGGGCGTGGCCCTGGTTTCCCTTTGAACGGTCGCCCTGGTTTCCTTTTGACCGGTGGCGGCTCGTCGGGGGCAGGTACCAACTTTGTGGGGGGAGGTTCGGGGGTGTTCTTTGGGCGTGGCCCTGGTTTCCCTTTGAACGGTCGCCCTGGTTTCCTTTTGACCGGTGGCGGCTCGTCGGGGGCAGGTATGGACTTTGTGGGGGGAGGTTCGGGGGTGTTCTTTGGGCGTGGCCCTGGTTTCCTTTTGACCGGTCGCCCTGGTTTTCTTTTGAGTGATGGCGGCTCGTCAGGGGCAGGTACGGACTTTGTGGGGGGAGGTTCGGGGGTGTTCTTTGGGCGTGGCCCTGGTTTCCTTTTGACCAGTCGCCCTGGTTTTCTTTTGAGCGGTAGCGGCTCGTCGGGGGCAGGTACGGACTTTGTGGGGGGAGGTTCGGGGGTGTTCTTTGGGCGTGGCCCTGGTTTCCTTTTGACCAGTCGCCCTGGTTTTCTTTTGAGCGGTAGCGGCTCGTCGGGGGCAGGTACGGACTTTGTGGGGGGAGGTTCGGGGGTGTTCTTTGGGCGTGGCCCTGGTTTCCCTTTAAACGGTCGCCCTGGTTTCCTTTTGACCGGTGGCGGCTCGTCGGGGACATCCAGGTCAGCTTCAGCCTGATCCTCCTCTGAGACACAGAGAATCAAACAAAAGATTCAACTGAGGGCCTGGTATGACCAGGAAGGCTACGTACGCTCTGCCAATCCCTGACAGAGACGAACGAGGTCAGTGGGCAGTGGAGCAAGAGTCAACTGGAAAACACTGGCAACATTGATGTCATAATGATGTCATAACCACTGATGATGTCATGTCATGCCCCACAATCGCTCCAACATCACAGTGGACAACCAAGAACGCTGATCCAATGGCCCCATGGGATTTCAGGATGCCTACTAGTATTATGTATATATATACATATTTATATATATATATATATATATAACACCAGATTATGTTGGAAATCAAGCACTTTTCAATGAGTATATTCAAATTCAAGCATATTCCTAACCTTGAAAACATGACGGTTAAAATCAAGCATTTCCCAAACTTTCAAGACTTTGTACGAACCCTGCCATTAAAAGCCAGGACAAAATAAGTGAATTGTTGAAAATGCTAGCATTACCATCCTCCGGCTCGGACACAGGTTGAGTCCAGGCTGCATCACAGTCTGTGTCTCCTCTGTCAGACTCCATGATGGCAGCCACTCGCTCCTCAGCTGGTGTCAGTTTGAGGCTGGTCTCCAGCTGTCCTCCTCCAGCATCCGAGCTGCTGTGCTTAAGGGCCTTATTGACGAAGAATTTCATGTCTGCCCATTTTTTCTTCACCTAGATGTAAATAATTATGACAAAAGCTATTACTATACTGTATATAGGCTATAGGCTATACAGTACATATCACAGATGTATGAATGAAATATCCAAACCTCATCTGGAGTTCGCTTGTCCAGGGAAACACTGTTGACCGCAGCAGTGATTTCTTTCCACACTGCATCTTTCTGCCTTTGTATAAAGCCACTTCTCAAGTCTCCATAGAGAATTGATTTGTTCAGTTCCACTTGTGACGTTAATGTTTCTAGTTCGTGGCTGGAGAAGTTTCCCTTCTTGGACACATCCGGTGTCTCCGTGACATCAACTCTGGGGACGGACCATACGTCCACTCTGGGGACGACGGACCATACGTCCACTCTGGGGACGACGGACCATACGCGCTCGATCACACAGCTCGCAGTCACCTGGCTCTGTGGGGCTGGATCCTTCGGCTCAACAGCATCACTGGTGCCTGGCTCGGATTCATCTGAAACACCAAAACAAATGAATTGTTGAATACATTAATTGTAATTGGCTGTCCACCTTATTTCTAGTTGCTATGATGCCCGCCCGATGGGTGCTTCTTCCGCTTCCGGTGTAATAGACTGTTTTAACTTGACAAAAAAAACGTCTATGAGGATTTTACAGCAGATAGACATTCTGCTCGATCTACAGCCGTGTCGTTCGGGTGCTGGGATAACGTACTGCATTGTGGGTAGTCGGCTACTGTGGCTAATGCTAGCGGCTAGCGTAATAGTTACTTTACGTGGCAGTAAAACGCCACTGAATGACCAAATTGATTGAACTTTTAACTATTTCAAGTAACACTGTTTCCATACGGACCCCCAGCGTTGGTTAGTTGTTTATAACGTGACTATATTTATAACTTTTAGCACGTACTCCAGTTTCCGGTTTATAATTCGGGTCTGCAAAGGAACAAAGGAAATGGCAAGCTGCAACAATAAGTCACGTTAAACCGGACCTTGTACCCACAATTATTTTTTTACAGTGGGGCATTCAAAAATAAGGTGGATAGACTATGAAAATAGTATCAGATTGTTACCATCCTCCAACTTGCACACAGGTTGTGGCGAGGCTGTATCACAGTCTCCTCCGTCAGACTCGATAATGGCGGTTGCCACCTGCTCCTCAGCCGGCGTCAGTTTGAGTCTGGGGTCCGGCTGTCCTCCAGCCTGCGAGCTGCTGTGCTTAAGGGCTGCAACACCCTTTTTGGTGGCGACTTTGAGATCTGACCATTTTTTCTTCACCTAGATGTAAAGAATTGTGATACAAGCTATTATACTATATACTGTATATAGGCTAGGCTACATATCACAATGTATGAATGAAATAGTCAAACCTCATCTGGAGTTCGGTTCTCCACGGAAAGGTCTTCCATGTCGTAAACTCTGGTGACGAGGCTACTGATGCGGGGATATTTATGGGCGTGATATTTAAATTAAAATTCGCCCGCCGCATTGATCAATGCCGGCACATTGTTACACTGTGATTGGTGGGACACAAACTTTAGCGTTCTCGTATAGGGTGTCGTTACTGTTGAAGAAACGTTTGCCGCTAACTCCTTCACCATGACATGGAGTGAAACCTGCAGGGTAATAAAAACACAAAAAAGCAAAATGCACTAAGTTTTGCGTTTTTTTTTTTTTTACACATAGCAATGTACTGGAATTAGCATTGCATAGGCATGAACTACCTTGTAGGCTACTTGTAAATACAGTACTCACCCCGCCCTTTTTTTCTTTTTTACTTATTAACGCCTACATTCCACTAGGTCCGTGTTCGGTCCGTCTGCGCTGTGGTACGGCATCGGAGCCGATACGTTTCCACTCTAATCATTGTGTCAACTCCCACCTACTCCGCTGCGTGGCGTGTCTACTCCGTCCCAGCTCTGACGATCCGGAGCTCTCCGAAGCAGATACGCAAGGCTTCTATTTTTCACGGATGTCGGAGCGAAGCCGCAGCAAGTTGGGCGGATCCAGGCCTGGAGTCAACAGGTCAGAGGTGCTTACAGCATTCAAGATCAAGCCAGAGGACAAACATGGATGAGGAAAAGTTCATCATTGAAGTGGAAAACCATAAAATAATATATGACATGACACATCCTTTTTACAAGGACAACACCAAGCAAGTCCACCCCTCCTCTGCTTCTCCAGTTGGGAACAATGATCTTCTGCCTGTTTGTTGTTGTATTTATCCCACATACAGATTGTCTCGCGCGAAAGCGGAGCCGTGACGTGCTCTGCACGCAGCCGGTGAGTGTTGGCGGAGCGCGGAGCGCGGAGCACGGAGCAAAACCGGAGCATAGCCGCAACGCAATGCAAATGCACTCAGTGGAATCCCGACGTCAGTAGGCAAAAACAGTTTTTCATGCTCTGATAAATTTTGATATTTGGGGATATTTTGCTTCCATAACATGTCTTCTTTCAGACTAGTGGAAAGAAAACGTCCAACTCAGGATGCTCATTTATATGCGATATGATTGCAAAAACCGATTGATGACACAAAACACGTCAGCAATTTCTCAGCAGAGTTGGTATCAATGGTCAAATGCAAACCCACCTGAAACATCTGGGCAGTGTCATTACAAAGTATGTGAGACAGATACAACACAACACATGCCATCTGTAATGTATGCCAGGATAAGATACCTTGTGTAAGAAGCAACTATTATTGCAGCGGTTTTGTCAGCCGACAGTCAGCAGAGAGCCGAGCATGGGAGGACCGAGGTAGCTCGTCACAGTTTCACGTTTACTTCACTTCTCCATGCTGAGTTTGGTGAGTGTCAGACCCCATTCACTGAGGCTAGCTAACGTTAAATCTTAATGTGAATATACAATGAAGTTAGCTTGCTAGCATTGGCTACCAAACAGCTGGTTGGTTAGTTAGCGAGGCAGCGGCTATTGGCAGGACTCATTGTAACACTGTGTCCTCTGTAACATTAAGGTGACAAGCTAACATTAGCATTAAAACACGGCTTCACCTCAACATGAGAAATCTGCTGCATTTCACGGACAAGGGTCGTGCGGTTAGCTCGCTTAGCCTGCTAGGTAGATAACCACGTTTTGTTTTGCTAGTCTTTACACGTCTTATCCTGGTTACAACATTAGAGTCTGACACAAAACGATGTAAACAACGTTTCTGGAAGTTAAACGTTAGCTAGTTGCATTGAACCTTGAACTACATGTTATAACATATGCTAGCCAGTATGTTTCTAAAACTAATAACCCATTTGTTAATTCATACAGAAAGAGCACGCTCTGCCTCTTTGAACAGCTGCACTCATTTTAGTGTAGCGTCAGATTGGATTTACAACAATTAAACAAGAATTTTGAACCTGGCTTTAGCCAATGTTCATATTTCTGTTCTGGGAATGTATGCAAATTAGCGCATATTTAATCTTGTCTGTTTCTACTTTTTTTAGTCTCTTACCATGCTTTTATAGACTACCTTATTTGGAAGCTATACTGTTTTCCTTCAGGATTAATAAAGTATCGATCGATCTATCTATCTACTGTATCTATCTATCTATCTATCTATCTATCTATCTATCTATCTATCTATCTATTGCCTTATCTGCATATTTAAACATACAATTTCAGAAAACGTGTAATACAAAAGAGAATTATCTTAATATAATCAACTAGGGTTAGTTTTGTTGTGATATAAAAAAATGTACCCTATCCACCTTATTTTTGGCGGCCATTTTTGCCTGATCTGCTGATGGGTGCTTCTTCCGGTGTGATCCTCCCAGCCTTGTTGCTGACAGCTTGACACCCGTCTGGGCGAACGGAGCAAATCACTAATCAGGTCCAGCTTGGCAAAAATCTCGTCGATAAATATCCCTTTAAGAGCGCAGTGCATTCATGGGTAATCGCCTGCTGTGGCCAATATTAACCATTTCGAGTAACACTGTTTCCATACGGATCACCGGCGTTAGTTTGTTGTTTATAACGTGGCTATATTCATAACGTTTTCTATCTCGGATACGTTATTTCGAATCGCACATAGGTTACGCCAAACCCCACATAGGTTACGCCTCGAATCGCACATAGGTTACGCTAAAACCACCACCGCAAAGCGTGTGGGTTTCAGGACGAAACAGACTCGAGCCACTAACGTCATCTTAAGAGCACAATATTCCTGGAATGCAAGTTTAACTAAACAGTTACATGTCCTCTGCATTCTACATAAAATTAAGATATTACGGGTTGTTTTATTTTGTATGTTACATACTTATTGACCAAGTTATGTTCAATTCAGCCAGGGTACAAGAGACTGAGTGTAGGCAGCCATCTTTTCAAATCAAGTACCGTAAATTCCGGACTATAAGACGCACCGGTGTATAAGCCGCGGGACCAAAATTGACTATTTTTTTCTTCTATAAGCCGCACCGGACTATAAGCCGCGGGTGTTTTGATGTTTAATTACCATATGAAAGGGTTCGTGCACAGAGAGGAATGTCGGGAAAGAGATCGCTGTTTGGGGAAGCTCCCATTTATTAACATTTCAACAAAACAAAACAAAAGTCAGGTCACTAATCCCCAGACAAAATCACACAACAATAGGCTACCGTATATGTGCAGCAAACCTGTAACCAGAGAAGTCAAGTCACTAATCCTCGTCTTCCTCTTCTTCCTGCGTGCTGAAACCACCAAAGTCCTCATCTTCAGTGTCGGAAACGAACAGGTTCAGGGTGGCTTCGTCAACCACTCTCCTCTCTCCTTCAGGTGCCATGGCACGAGTCCGATACCTCACGAGTCCGACACCTCACGAGTCCGAAAAAAGAGGCTAACTTCCCCCAGACCCTAACCCAAAACCTAACCTCTCCCACCCCCACGCCTAAACCTAACATCCCCCAGACCCTAACCCAAAACCTAACCTCTCCCACCCCCACGCCTAAACCTAACCTCCCCCAGACCCTAACCCAAAACCATGAGGTGTCGGACTCGTGAGGTATCGGACTCGTGAGGTATCGGACTAGGGGGCAGTCCCCGTGGCGTCATCCTCTTCATCCCGCAGCAGTCCAGCGTTTTGGAACCCGTTGGTAATTGTGGATGTTTTCACACTCCTATAATATTCCGTGATCTTCCTTTGTGTGAATTCGCCGAAGTTTGTGATTTTCTCCTGATAGTCGGGAGGGAGTTGTTCAGTAGTTCTCCCCCGGACGGACAGTCCCTTTTGCCCAGGTTACGCGCGGCTGCTCTGTTTGATCGGCGGCTGCTCTCTTTTAATGCGAGATTGACTGCTTTCAACTTGAAAGCTGCCTCGTGTGAATTTCTGCGTACCTTCCCCATGGTAAGTGAGAGTGTTGCTTCTACTGCTCGTCTTGTTGTGAATATTCCTTGGTCTTCCTTTGTGTGAATTCGCCGAAGTTTGTGATTTTCTCCTGGTAGTCGGGGGAGGGAGTTGTTGCCCGAGTGGCCGTTTGCTTACCGTAATTACCATATGTAAGTGGTCACGCACAGAGGGGATTGTCGGGAAGAGATGGCTGTTTGAGGAAGCTCCCATTTACCGTATTACAACATTTCAACAAAACAACATAACACAACACCACCGTTGTTTATTTTTACAGTGCACACAGTGTCCGCGGTGTGGTGAAAAGAGGGCAAGAGAGGAAATTAAAACAGAAGTGGATTTATAGTTAGAAAGAGTGCTAAAAAAGAGAGATTTTTTTTTTTTTTTTTTTTTTTTCTGAAAAAATCCATAGATAAGACGCACCGTTATATAAGCCGCAGGGGCCAAAAAACGGGAAAAAAGCCGCGGCTTATAGTCCGGAATTTACGGTAGAATACATTAGGAAATGGCAAGCTGCAGCAATAGTCACGTTAAACCGGACCTTGTACGCACAATTATTTTTTACAGTGGGGCATTCAAAAATAAGGTGGATAGTATTATAGTGTCTAGCCTCAAATACATTTAATTAAATAAGCCTTAATACGTGCACTTTAACATGTAAATAATGAAATGCAACAACTTACAGCACTGATTCATCAGTCTTTATGTGCAGATGCAAACAGATCCATGTACTGACTAAACATACGGCCTTCCCCTGCATTTCCCGCATTTGCTGACAGGAAGTGATGTGCTGACTTCTTCTGCTACTTGTTTAACAGCGGTTGGCATCCAGCCTATTGGTGCATTACCGCCACCTTCTGCTCAGGACTGTGGAACAGACAGATGTGCTGACTGATAGGATAGGAAGTGACGTGTTTGAACTAACTTAATCGAACATTTAAAACAAAAACAAAAATACAATACAATATAAAAACATTGCAAAACAGTAATTTTACATTACAAAATCACAACATATGTCTGGTAGAATCACAGGAATGTTTCATGAATCACACGTGAAGCCTGTCTTAAGATGTTTTCTGCGCTCGGATCTGCTCTGGTTTCATTCTTGGTCAGTGTGTTCATTCTTGTTGTGTCATTGAATGTCACATATCTATCTATCTATCTATCTTTCTTTCTTTCTTTCTTTCTTTCTTTCTTTCTTTCTTTCTTTCTATCTTTCTTTCTATTTTATTTCGGGGGGGGGGGGGGGGGGGGGGCAGAACACAAGTTGGGCAACCAGACAAGACAGCAACTACAGTGCAAACAGGAGGAGACGTGTTTTAGAGTCCAGTGAGAGATGGATCAGACGTGGTGAAGTGCACAGTCTGGCTGTGAGGGACGCAAGAGTTGACTGTGATGAAAGCTGTGTCTCTCTGTTAGGACCACTAACGAGCTGGAACTGACATCAGGCGTGACGACGGCTGACCAACTCCAGTCCAGCAGCTGTAGGCGATGGGCCTTTTTTACAGCAGCCATTTTGGGTCTCAAAGGCAGGAAGTAACACAGGTGCAAGCAAAAATTAACGAGGAACCCCAGCAGTGGAACACCTAAATGGATTGGAAGTCGGAAACCTGCAAGTGTAACTGTACTATTGTAGTTTTTTATTCATTTTTTTAATCCCTAATTATTGTACTTGCCCAATTCCCCGTGCATGCTGCCCCGTTTGTGCCCCCACCCCCTCTGCCGATCTGGGTTGTAGACTAGCACATGCTGCCTCTGATACATGTGCAGTCGCCAGCCACTGCTTTTCACCGGTAGGAGGACGTAGCGCGTGGGAGGATCACGTTATTCCCCCCAGTTCCTCTCCCCCTGAACAGGCTCCCCCCGACCGACCAGAGGAGGGACTAGGGCAGTGACCAGAACACATAACCTTAATCCGGCTTCCCACCCGCAGACAGGGCCAATTGTGCCTGTACGGTCGCCCCGACCAAGGCGGAGGCAACACGGGGGCTCGAACCTGCGACCCTCATGTTAGTATAGACGGTTTTAACTTGACAACAAAAACATTCTAAATTGAACCCCCGCTCACTTCCTGTTGCAGTGTTTGCTATGGACATAAAAGAAGAAAAAAAACATTCAAGTGCAGGACTGACCATTCTGTGAAAACCGTCTATAGGCAGGGAATTTATTTATTTATTTATTTGTTTATTTGTTTGTTTATTTTCAAATGTTGGATATGTTGTTTTGGTATGAAACAACAAGGCTAAATTTATCCGTGCGGGACCACAGTGAAATCATGTCTGAGACTGGATAAACAACTTCTAAGAACTAAGGAATGTTCGTAATGGGGCATTTTACCTGATTGTTGCTGGGCCACCCTGCCAAACACACACACACACACACACACACACACACACACACACACACACGCACACGCACACACACACACACACACACACACACACACACACACACACACACACACACACACGCACACAGTATTCTTGCAGACAGATGTGCAGTTTTGGATTTGCTGTAGCATTCTCAGGGGACTCCCATGATGCCTTGCACCTGCTCCTGAATACATCAGGTCTAATTCCCGGTCATCCATCATCGCCATCCACCCGCTGCCCTCGCCCAAAGAGTGTAGGAGGCAAGAGGTGAAGTCCTGCTGCTGCCATTTTGGCCTGCAAATGCCTCTTGTGCCAAATGGAAACAGCACAGAAGCATGACAGAGACACACCATGACCGGGAGGAACACAGGCCTTTTATAGAGCTACTTTTGTATGCCAGTGCGTAAGGCAGCCAGGACCTTTTAATACATGGCGTCATTAGTAGTCTCCTTTGCTTTGCGCTGATGTTGCAATGATGTACTAGCCTTCAGTTCTTAGCAATGTAGGTTTTGGTGTGATCACATACAGAAATTCACTCCATGTACATTCATTTTCTCTTTCGCTTACAGGTAGATTTTCCCATCGGGCCATTCATTCCTTCCACTATGTGTGATTGTGACAAACTCTGAAAGCTTTAGCTCTGTTTATTCTGAGAGAACAACGCCCACTTCCTGTTTTGTGCCATAAAGCAATCCAATATTATATCCCATGAAATCTGACATGGCGCTTGGCACACAATGTCAAATGCAGCGTGTTTTGTTGGTGAGGGAGCATGTAGTGGTTCAGTGTTTCATTCAAAGCCGTTTGGGCCACTGCAGGGATCAAGCTTGTGACGTCTTGGTGACAGGAGAGTCTCTCTAACCTGCTGCCAGGTGACATAAAAGCTCAGGCCAACACATAACCGCTGCCTTTGTGTGGAGGTGCTGAGCCGCGGGAGCCCCTAGCACCCCGAGGTGTTTACTGGAGGAGAGACGTACGCCCAAAGAAAGGGTCTCTTTTACCTGGAGCCTGGGAAAGGGAGGAAGGAGAGGGGGGGAGAGACCGACGGAGGAGAGAGGGATGGCGGAGGAGAAAGAGACAGACAAAAAGCAGAAGTAGACAAACGGAAAGCAGAGGGAGAAACTGAGACAAAAAGGGAGAGACCAGAACAGCCGGACTCACAAGGAAAACCACAACAATTGTCGATTTTCAAGGCGGTTTTAAAACGGCTGATGTTTACAAATGCAACCCCTTGTGGTCGTGTGAGTAAGTGCATGCGTGCAGTATACGCCAGAGTCGGGAGCTGCTGTAACCGTAGCGGCGACCTCTGGTGGCCCAGTCTGATATTGAAATAGCTCACTGAAACGTAAGAGAGAAGGGGTGGGGTTGGTGGGCCGCTAACTTCCTCGTCGTGAGAGACCTGATTCGCTCCCGGCGTGTTTTTTTTTTTTTTACGGTTTCCATAAATCCACAACCCTAAACTTAACCGAGTTGTTTTAGTTGCCTAAACATAACCGACATGTAGTTGCCTAAACATAACATTTAAATATAACTGGCGTGACATTTTCAAATTAACGCGAGACAGATCACCTGCAGGCACCGTGTCGCTCATATAGCCTATGTTGTTTTGAGAGTCGTTGGAAATTGACTCATTCTGTTGTTTCGGTATGAGGACGTGTCAACAAGAAGGGGAGGAAAGGGGGGAGAAAGAAGAGAGAGGGAGAGAAGGATGTAGCATTAGGGCAGGAAACTCACATCTTTCAAAGTAAAAGTACATAGAAATCCCCTGAAGTCATTGCTACAGAATTCCACTCATGTAAAAGTGTTTATTATCTTATTAACTTGAGTATATTGAAAGTAACATTTTGTATTAACACACACATGCACATATACACACACATGTTAAGCTCAGCTGTGTTGTGTTGTGTGATCCTTAACTGCTTACATCTATTGGTGTGCTAAGGTATGTAAAACATCCTGGACAACATTTAAACCATCTGGCCAGGAAATATAACAGTGAAATAGCTGGTAGTTCCCATCGTGGCACATTGTAGCAGTCAGAAATCAAGATTTAGAACTTTATTGCCGTGTCAACAGAGTTTATTGAAATTTGCCTCAGTGCAACTCTGCAAGCGAAAAAACAGAACGGGCAGATGTTGCCGTACGAGACTCTCCCACAATCACACCGATAAAGTCCAGTTACACGGAGAAACGCTCGTCGTTTTCCAAATAAAAGTGAGGCGTAATTAAATAATAAATACAAGTTTAGGTTTGCCCCGTCTTAAGTTTAATAATAAAGTTAGGGTTGCCTGTCTTGAGTTTCGAAACATTCTCTGTTGTTGATCCTTACTGAATATGACCCTGGCTTTTTACCCAAACAAAACACGGGCATTTGTTTCCAATGAAAACATAAGCGGAACAATTCAAAACAGAGGCTGGGACCACGCAGCATTCTTTGGTTTGAACAGTTCAGATGAAATGATGGGTTTGTGCGCCGTCGGTGCGCCACAGAAATGCCTTTCTGTTTGCCTTCCCCTCTTTCTCAGTAGCACAGAGAACAAACAAGGCGACGGCGCTCGAACGGAGCGAACTCAATATCCGTGCGCTGGATCCAAGCTCTGATGCCTTATTAGAACCGTCTGTTGTTATTGGTCAAAGCTTTAAGTACTGTAAGTGTTGAGAGCTTGAATCCAGCGGTGTGGACAGAAAGAGTTTCATTCTAAAACTGGGAAGTCCACCGTTTGGAAAAAACGACCTAAACCCTAACCCTCGTTTGTACCGAAAATTGAACATTTGGTCATTATTTACTTCATGTCAAGACAGGAAATGTCCGCACACTGTATATTGCTGTGCCCCATGCTTTATTCGCCCCTCATTAAAGACACATTTTGCCCGGGAAGGGCTTCATCAGGTTACAGGATATGAGCTATGAAAGCCTTATATAGGCAACACATCAACCCGTGAATGTGCCAATGGGGATCCAGTTGAATTGCTATCGCTCACATCTCATTTAAAGGGTAGAAAAGTCGTCATAATCCAGAACAATATCTAGGCTAATATAGCGTATGTAACGGGTACTCCGACACCTCACGAGTCCGACACCTCACGAGTCCGAAAGATGACGCGTTGGACAGGTGTCTCATTAGTCCGACCGCTCGTTAACCCGACAATGAAAATCTCACTAATCCGACAGCTCGTTAGTCCGAAAATAATGCGCTCTGACGCAGCGCAATTAGAGTCATTGTTCTCATTCAGTCTAGAGTGAATGTAGCCTACAAAACGGCAAATTTCGCACTAACGAGCTGTCGGCTAACACGCTTAAGCCCTGTTTGGGCATGTGGCGAAAGTCACTTCTAGACTGTGAAGTGGCAAAATGCAATTGTTGTCAAAACTGTGACCACACGGCTCCACTTCATGTATGGAGGATAATAGTCTGAGCATTCACTAGCCTATCTATCAATATAGCCTTAATGGCACAAAGTGAATCACATTGACATTCAACAAACTATCATGACCTCAGGCTCTGATAACGAGTTCCTAAAAAGACATAATGAGTGATAACTGCCCGCTATCAACGTTCATGTATATTAATTCATCGTTTTCGCATAACATTACTAATTAATTAAATTACCCCACGGATGCATCGATTTCCTCAGGTTACAAGTGCTGCAAAAACTGGTCCTTTTATAGAGCTTTACTGAGTTTTTATTCTGTAATGCAACCATCTGTCAGTCACTCTATGATGTGGTTAAAGTTTACTTAAGTTGCATCAATCCTGCGAGAAATAGACAGAATACAGGAAGCTAGCATTTTTACCATCAAAATAAAAGCAATCATTTATTACTTGGTCAATAAAAAACAGAACAGTCGACTCACTACGGGTTAACATTGACTTTTAATTGTCTGTGTTCTATGTGTTGTGTGTATTTTGGATCACACACATAAACGTTGCAACGTGGATCTACTATTACTTTATTTAATTACCATTATTGGGAAGGTTCTAACCAGAAGTTTCCGTTATATCGTGGCTCAGCTTGACACCGCTCAGAGTTGCGGCGCTGACATTTGCGGCTCCACTCTGCATGTGAATCGTTATCACAAACGCTGTGTATAAACCCGGAGTCAAAGGCCAGAACACAACGACAGTTTGCCATTTTATGCAGAGAGCGTTGTCGTCTAAACATGGCCTAAAAACACACCTCTTCACGCTACACCTGGACCCTTTTTGAACTAACCGCTCTCATTTAAAAAAAAAAATGCTACTTGTTCCTTGTGAAGGTCTTAGCTGATGAAGACTGTGATGCACGGTTCACTACTGTTGACAAAATGCACTATTGTAAGTCGTCCTGGATAAAAGCATCTGCTAAATGATGTAATGTAATATAATCTGCTCTCCTCTCCTTTCATCTTCTTCCCTTCTCTCTTCCTCTCCCTCTCATCCTCGTCTCCCCTCTCCTCCTCTCCTCTGTGGGAAAACACTTCCATCTGTTGTGAATGTGCTGATCAGGTTAAACTCGTTATGAGCTTAGATCTGATCTTATAAATAAACAAAGAGTTCTGGTCAGTCGCTTGGCGCGAAGCCCAATGGCCACCAGATGCCGCGTGGAAGCGGTGCGTGCGCGTGTCCCGGAAAACAGACTCGCACACGCCTGTGTGAATCAGCGCTGCGATGTCCACTGGGTGCGGCTGCGTTGTGGTTTAGCAGCACGGAAGCCGTCCAGAACCTGCCGCTCCATTCTTTTTCCACATCTGGTCCATTTTTTCCGGACCCGCTTGCATCTGAGCCTGGTATCAGACTGAATTGTCAACTCGTTAGCCTAGCTGCTACACTCCATTTCCAATTTTTCAGTCTGACATCGCCTCCACCGTAACAGATTTCCATGGGGGAAATCCCCAAGGAGGATTCCATATTCCATAACCAATCAGTAGAGACCAACAAGTATCCGCGTGAATGGAATCCAGTCGGGAGAACGCGAGAAAAAAAAAATAATAATAATAAATGTGTGTGGATTTCAAAATACGTGGTACTTAGAACAGCCTCGACAGCGGCATCCATCTTGTCTATAATGTTCGCCATTGTTGTTATTAGGTGCGGTGCACTTGACAACGGGAAAGGGCTTGAAAATGGCGTTATTCCCGCCCGTTGTGGTATGTATTGGCGCTGATTGGATAATCATTAGCTCCCCTCGGTGCTCACTGCTCATTGGACGGAATGTTTTGTCAGCATGAGAAACCGCTGTTGCATGTCATGGTGCCAGACCAGCAGCAGTCAACTCGGTGGAGTGGGCGGAGTCAAAGGTCTGGACCCGCAGGCAGCCAAGCGTTAAAATGCACTTTATTGACTTGCGGCCGGTGATGCATACTGTACAACTCAATCAAATGCGTGCGGTGTACATTCTGTTACGGAGCGTTCCAATCCCGTACTCCCGGCTGTTCCCGGCTGCTTCCACGCGGCATCTGGTGGACGTTGCTGCCTTCTGTTCCGGAGCCGTTGCGCTCCCTCCCGTGCCTGGTGGACACTGGGCTGAAGTCAGCGTGGACGGACTTAATGAGGTTGGGAGACGGGCTTCAGTGAGACAGACAGGATATCCAACTTCCATGTACGCCATGCACCGGCGCACGCACGCACACACACACACACACACACACACACACAAGCACACACACACACACACACACGCACACACACACACACACACACACACACACACACACACACACACACACACACACACACACACAAGTATATGTTCCATGCTCCTTGGTTTGCTGTCTAACATGGCCCAAGTGGTCCAACACTGTTTAAACACTAATATAAACACTTCTGTCCCTGAACTGAAAAAGAAAAAGTCAGCTACTTGCCAACCTGTCGAAAATTCCACTGAAATTTGTATGAAAAGCAAACAAAGCCCCCTAGTTCCATCTGTCTTCCACAGGACCTGATTTAGGCCTTTTCCACTGGCTCTTTGGCCCAGGCTGGCCCACGCCCAGGCTGGCCCACGCCACGGCCCACGCCCAGGCTGGCCCACGCCACCCTGGCCCACACCCAGGCTGGCCCACGCCACGGCCCACGCCACACTGGCCCACACCCAGGCTGGCCCACGCCACACTGGCCCACGCTCAGGCTGGCCCACGCCACACTGGCCCACGCCCAGGCTGGCCCACGCCACACTGGCCCACCCCACGCCACACTGGCCCACGCCCAGGCTGGCCCACGCCACACTGGCCCATGCCCAGGCTGGCCCACGCCACACTGGCCCACGCTCAGGCTGGCCCACGCCACAGCCCACGCCCAGGCTGGCCCACGCCACACTGGCCCACGCCCAGGCTGGCCCACGCCACACTGGCCCACGCCCAGGCTGGCCCACGCCACACTGGCCCATGCCCAGGCTGGCCCACGCCACACTGGCCTACGCCCAGGCTGGCCCACGCCACACTGGCCTACGCCCAGGCTGGCCCACGCCACACTGGCCCACGCCCAGGCTGGCCCACGCCCAGGCTGGCCCACGCCACACTGGCCCACGCCCAGGCTGGCCCACAGCGCCACAGGCCCACTCATTTGGCCCACTCGCGTGTGGCTGCGCTCAACATGGACTCGTTCTGAACTGGAGCCACAGCGGGCCGGTCCGTGCTGCTGCAGCGTGTGTTGTGACAGTCAATGGTTGCAACTCGTGTCTGCTGTGAGAAATAGAGAGAGACACGCACATCCAAACCCAAACAGGGGCAGGTGCTGAACTGGAACAGTGAAACAAAAGAATAAAAACTGCTCGCACACTGCAGGGCTCCTTTGCTGGTATTTCTTGCACCAGAGAAAAGTGACGTGACGTTTCGAGCCAGACGCTCTTCATCAGACTAAAGTGACAACAGGGACGCCATCTTAGATATAGCAGTATACAGTCTGCATCGTGTGACTTTGGCGCTGTAAAAGATGCGCTCTGCGATGGATCTGTATTGTGCGAACTCGCTCTGTCTTTGGTCTTCCTGCGAACTGCTATGATGGAGTTCTAACTGACACTGGGGCGAGTCGTGACCAAATTTCCATTTTGAGGGTGAACTACTGTTCCTTTTAATTTATAGCCTCATTTGGGGGTTTAAGGATAATCCCTGTGTTCTCCTTTGATCTGACTTCCTGGTGGTTCTTTGGCATGAGTTCTGTATGGGAATCATTTGGCTTTCTGTGACAACACCCATACAAGCTTCAGCATATTTCAACCATGACTAATTTTTAACCAATGGCAGTTGTTGGGCGGGTCAGCATGTTTCAACTTTTGGGACAAGAATTTTCAAACATGTTCGTTGCCCGTGTGGCAATTATTTTCAGGGTTAGATGCTAGAGGTTAGAGTGATGTATTGTTGTTGTTTGAACTTTTCTATCATTCATATTTAGTTTAACTCTTCATTGTGTTTGTGTTGCAGTGCTTTTGGTCATCTGGGTGAAACGTAGCATACGACTTGGCGAGCGACGTCATTCGGTGGTGTTGCCGCCTTTCATGCTGCGTGCTTACACCAAGCAGAACAGGTCTTGAGACATGCGAGCTGTTGTCGTGGAAACCACTTTGCGTTGTATGATTTGTTTATGGTAAATGGTAAAATGCCCTGCATTTATATAGCGCTTTTATCCAAAGCGCTTTACAGTCAGTAGGTACATTCACCCATTCACACACCGATGGCGGCAGGCTACCACGCAGCACACCAATGGGAGCAATTTGGGGTTCAGTGTCTTGCCCAAGGACACTTTGACATGCAGACTGGAGGAGCCGGGAATCGAACCACCGACCTCTTTTATCCAAAGCGATTAGTGGACGACCCGCTCTACCTCCTGAGCTACAGCCGCCCCATGTTTAGCTACATCCATACATATATACTGTAGGCCTATTGCAACAACAAACACGAGCTAGAACAGACCAGAGGGGCGCTGTGGAGCACTGTGATGGCTGGGCGCATCCGGAACAAACACAGAAGACTAGCTCGAAAAAATAATATCACTCGCCCAGAATTGGGATAAAAAGATATAGTTCTTAGCCGCATCAAGCTTTCAAACCCCGACGGATCTAATCAATGAAGAGTTCTGCTTTGGTACAGTAGGTGGCTTTGGAATGTCTCTGTGACACTTGTACGACGAGCGGATTGGCATGTTCTGCTGCATGGGACTTTTTTCCGAGCCTTGACAAGAGAGCGGAATGGAACAGAAGAGAGAGGGGGGGGAGAAAGAGAGAGAAATAGATAGATAGATAGATAGATAGATAGATAGATAGATAGATAGATAGATAGATAGATAGATAGATAGATGGAAAGAGAGAGAAGCTTTCTGCCAGTCGAAGCCTGGAGGGGATGATGCGTTCAGTGATGTGTGTGTGTGTGTGTGTGTATGTGTGTCACTGATGATGCCATAGACATTGTGACAACATCACTGATGATGGCATAGACATTGCGACATCATCTATGACATCATCAGTGACATCATCATCTATGATGGCAAGCAACCACCACAACCATGCTGTGTTCAGGTTTTTTCTTTTGTCCCACGGTGCAGTTGAGGGACACCGCACGCCAAACTCAGCTCATGCAGTCATTCAGTGGCTTTGTGAGATGGCCTCTAGTTTCCCAGCTGGGCAGCGTTTGGACCTTCGGGCCAACAATCACCGCATGCTTAAACACGGCAAACGCCACTCGACCGGGACGCCGAGGGAATGTAAACAAACGCACATTCAAACGACAAGCGCTGAACGGGCTGGCGCACCAGGACAAGGTGCTGACGGTGGACAACATGAACCCCAACGTGAAGCGCGTGGAGTACGCTGTGCGCGGGCCCATAGTCCAGCGTGCGGTGCAGATTGAGAAGGAGCTGAAAGAGGGCGTGAAGAAGCCTTTCACAGAGGTCATCAAGGCCAACATCGGTGACACCCACGCCATGGGGCAAAAGCCCATCACATTTCTCAGGCAGGTCTTGGCTCTGTGCTGTTACCCCGACCTCCTGGAGGAGAACAGGTTCCCGGAGGACGCCAAGAAAAGAGCGCGACGCATTCTTCAGGATTGTGGAGGACACAGCATCGGTTCCTACAGCGCCAGCCAAGGAATCGAGTGCGTCCGTCAGGATGTGGCTCGCTACATCGAGAAGAGAGACGGTGGGATCCCCTCCAACGCCGACAACATCTACCTTTCTACGGGCGCCAGCGACGCCATCGTGACTATATTGAAGCTGCTGGTGTCCGGTGAGGGTCGCGACTGCACAGGAGTGATGATCTCCATCCCCCAGTACCCTCTGTACTCTGCCACCCTGGCAGACCTGGGCGCGGTGCAGGTCAACTACTACCTGGATGAGGACGAGTGTTGGAGTCTGAACGTGACGGAGCTGAGGAGATCCCTCACTGCGGCCAGGCAGCACTGCAACCCCCGCGTGCTCTGCATCATAAACCCCGGAAACCCTACTGGTCAGGTCCAGAGCAGACGGTGCATTGAAGATGTGATCCGATTTGCTAAAGGCGAGCACCTCTTCCTCATGGCTGATGAAGTCTACCAGGATAATGTGTATGCGAAGGGCTGTCAATTTCACTCCTTTAAGAAGGTGCTGTTTGAGATGGGACCGGAGTACTCCAGCACAGTGGAGATGGCCTCCTTCCACTCTACCTCCAAGTGCTACATGGGAGAGTGTGGCTTCCGTGGAGGGTACATGGAGGTGATAAACATGGACCCTGAGGTGAAGGCCCAGCTCACCAAACTGGTGTCTGTTCGTCTGTGCCCCCCGGTCCCCGGACAGGCTCTACTGGACCTCGTGGTCAACCCCCCGCAGCCCGGCGAGCCCTCCTACAACACATTCATGGAGGAGCGGACAGCGGTTCTGGCAGGCATGGCAGAGAAAGCCCGGCTGACGGAGGAGATCCTCAACACGGTGCCTGGTATCAGCTGTAACCCTGTGCAGGGGGCCATGTACACCTTCCCCCGCATCACCCTGCCCCAGAAGGCCATCGACCAGGCCAAGGAGAACGGCCAGGCCCCGGACATGTTCTACTGTATGAGGCTGCTGGATGAGATGGGTATCTGTCTGGTGCCAGGTAGTGGCTTCGGACAGAGAGAGGGAACCTACCACTTCAGGATGACCATCTTGCCTCCCATCAAGAAGTTGAAGGTTGTCTTGGAGCGGATCCGGGAGTTCCACCGGCGGTTCACGGATGAGTTTTCATAGCACCGTTTCTTCAACTTCATCATCTATAATCTACGCCTTGGAAATTTGATGGAACTGAAATTTCCACTACTATTTCTGTTCATGCAATAGTATTTACATGTACATTTTTGTGACTGAAGCAGCAATCCTAACATCGCCTTCTGTGTGTCCAAGGCTATATTATATATAAGAACAAAACATCATTATGTTTTTAATCAGGGAAGACAAATGTGTAAAGTACAACATGTGCCATCATTTATGTGATGCACTTTCCCCAAACTGCCCAGGTGTTACTAAGAGAAGAAGATGATGTGTAATAGTGTTAGGTGTATGTTTCGTTTTGTTTATTTATTTGCACATAATAAAAACAAGAAATAAGTGGATAAAAAGATTGTGCAGGTAGAGAGACGTAATGGGGGATGTCGAAATTGACTCGTATGGATGAGTTTCTATCGCAGGTAAATATCGCTAACATTACTAGTGTATGCCAGATAAGTAAGTTAGTAATTGCGCTAACATAAGGTAGCCTATTACTGTGGTCATGCTTAGTAATGCTGTCAGTCACTCACCAGAGTCCTCCTCAGTCAGACACAAGCATATCCAGGTTCCTTGGACACCTCTCTGGCTCAAATTGTACGTTAGTGCTATCAGTTTATCACCCGACCAAGCACTTGCTTCATATCACTTGCGTGACTGTTTATTTGCGTACCCTCCCCCTGTAACAACATAGGCCTACGTATCATGGTTCCTATCTGGCAAACACTGTCGCTTGTCTTGGGTTCATGTTTCTGCACGTGCAGTTCTGGTGCTGCTTGGCCCAGCTGGGCAGCGTCAAAAGTGTTATGTTCGATTTGCGGGTTTTCAGGTTTATAAAAATGGGTCTAGATGCAGCTATGTGCGGGGGGTAAAAGAGAATCCTATATACCCGTCCCACATATGAATGCAATTTTTCAATTGTTTAATAATCTTAACATGGGAGTGGACAAATGTGCTTTCTTTATGCAAATGTATGTTCATTATTATTGGAACAATCCAAAACAATGACAAATATTCTGCAGAATATTCTCCATAATAACTTCAAAGGTAGGCCTACTGCATTTAGTGTAAACAACAAATGCTGGGAATGGGAGAATATGTTGGACATGTGTATCCCATGGGACAAAGCTTTTTCGTGTATTTACACAACTACCTTTGATGTATCCATTAGAATTTTACAATTAAAATTAATCTATAGGTACTTGCCTACTAAAAAGATGCTTAAAAAATGGAGCATCCAACAGTGTGATTTGTGTAGATTTTGTGAGGAGGAAGAGGAGAGTGATGTACATTTATTTTGGTATTGTCCGGAAGTTGCATTATTTTGGATTAAAATTGAAGAATGGATTTCTGTTTACAGCACACATTTCTATAGCAGTCCTCTGACTATAATGTTTGGGGATTTAAGGGATGATGAAGAAGGAAAAGACCTGAATAATATTGTAACTATGATGGGGAAAGCATATATATTTAAAGCTACGAAAAGATACCAACTAGATATTGAACGTTTTAAAACATTTCTAAAATTTCAGTGGATTCTTGAAAGGGATATTAATAGAAATAAAAAACAGAATTTAATTTATGAACGTGGGTGGGAAACTTTGAGTCGGGGTGAGGGTTGGAGTTAAATGGACATAGGCTGAGGAAGTGTTTTTGTATTTCTTTGTTTTGTTTTTAGTTTTTTTGGGATTTAAACTTTTGTTTACTTTAATGTATCCTTTTCTGCTGTATAAGCAATAACTTTTTCTTGGTATGTATGTTTTTGTCTTTTTCCCTTTCATGTGTCTGAGCTGTTTGTTTTGTTCATGTGTTGTTGGAATGAAAATGAAAAATGTATAATAAAAAAAAAATGCTCAAAAAAATGCTGAAATCATAACATGGCAAACTCAAGCCCAACAAGCAACAACAGATGGACATATTGAAAGGCAAGTGATTCAAAACCAGATAGTTCAATGATCATCATCATCCTACAACGTGTTGCCTTTTAAACTCGCCTCAGTGCAAAGTTATCCCAAAGTTATATGTTTTAAATGGCCAAAATTCACGTTGGCACCCCGTGGCACAATTGAAACGGGATCAAAAAAGTGACGTTATTCTCCGTTCACTGCCATTCATATTTTTTTTCAGTGCTGGTACAGGGAGAAAGCAGGAAGTGACGTTCACTTTGGATACCAGGTTAATCATGAGTCACATGGGGCATCTCATCAGTCGGGTGTGCATTTGCATGCACAGTTGTTTACTAATATGACATCATCACTCACCACTGCGCCAATGATGACAATGACATCACTGCTCTGGCCACCAATCGACACTTGCGGCCGGGGCATGACATCAGTCATATTGAACAGACATACAAACAGACGGTGCTTGGCCACCAAATGACTATTGTGTGGCTGGGGCCCACAGGACATGTCATGAACTATAGGACCCGGAGCAGAAAACCCACAAGCAGACACAGTCAGAGTCTGACTGAAACAAAGGCAGATGTTACAGGGCCACTGAGGCCAGAATGTGCAGAGAGGGCTTGGAGCAGGAATAGAGCAGCAGAGCGTGGACCAGGCGATGAGGCTTGGTGGTGGACAGGTGGCTTGGATATGGATGTCTGTAGGAGGAGGCAGTCAGGCAGGTAAAAGTACAACGACAGGAACTATAGGAGTTGAGCTCGCAGAGACTTGGTTTGTTGACAGCAAGATAACTTGCTTCAGATAATAGTACCTCTAGAGTCAAAGCAATACTAGAGTAGACTTAGAGCTCTGGACCGACCAACAGGCTGAGAGGCAGTGGTAGGGGTCGGGTTAAGGTCTTTGCACACACAGTCCGATTGTTTTCGTATGCGTGTTTTTTAATCCGTCATCTGAAAACACAGACGGGTCCCAGCTCGCAAAAATCTATTGACTGATGCGAAAAACGCAGAAAATCGAACCTCGTCCGAAAACTTAAACGACGGACGTAATTGTCGGACTCGGTGTGTCAATGATGATTGACACAAATGAGGTCGTATTCTTTTTTTTTTCGTGCGTCAATTTCGGACGAAAATACAGACTTGGTGTGCAAAAGCTATTAGGGTCCCAAAACCAGGGTGGGACTACGGTCCCCAGGTCGGTACCATATTTCCCAAGTCGTACTGGAGCACACGTCCCAGGGTGTGCTTGACCTCTACCTGAACCCACAGCTGCGTGCTGCTCCCCGGAGCGTGTTCCAAAATGAGAATGGCTTCCCAAAGTTTCCCTGGGCAGAAGGCAACAGTATAGACAGTATGGATTGGTGACTGTGTGGTCACCAATCGCATGACATCACTGATGACATCACAATTCGGTCTATGACATCACTGACATCATGAGTCGGTGGCATTTGCATGCTCTGTTGATAGATTGTGGTCGTGTGTGTGTCGCCGCGCCGCCACCCAATTATAATTATAGTATAAAGAATAAAATAAAGATAGTAATATTATTATAACAAGTACAGTAATAAATGAGCCGACCGTACGACTCGGCTTGTGTGCATGGATTATGTATTTGTGTGTGTGTGTGTGTGTGTGTGTGTGTGTGTGTGTGTGTGTGTGTGTGTCCATGCCAGTGTTTTGATGAATGTGTCATAATATTATTATGGGATGGAGATGGTATGAAAGAGCACAGCGGTCTGATCTAGTCATCCTGTCAAACACACTTAAGACCTGGACAATGAGAGATAAACGAGGCAACATTCTGCACTGTCTGTTTGCGTGCATGTGTGCCGATGTTTTCACTTCGGCCTGCGTCTGTTTGTGTGTATGCATTTTTGTGTGCTTGTCTGTGTGTGTGTGTGTGTGTGTGTGTGTGTGTGCGTGTGTGCGTGTGCGTGTGCGTGTGCGTGTGTGTGTGTGTGTGTGTGTGTGTGTTGCATGCGTGTGTGTTTTTAAGGGTACTGGTACTGACTGGAAAGGTACGGGGGACCACCCTGCCCTCCCGACCCGGCACAACTTCACCACAGAGCTGAACAGTCACGTGACAGCTTTTGCCCCGGAAGTGAGTTTTCCATTCATTTTCTCCATAGACATTTTGAAAAATCCTTATATATAACGAGTTCTAAGACTGCAACCAAGCCAACCCGTGACCTGCTGAATCGTGAGTGAACATAGAACATTTCAGTTGGAGCAGAAAATAAAAAAATTACAATGGGGAAGAAAAATAAATTTCAATCGCCCCCACCCCTTTATTTTTTTATTTTGCTCCAAGTGAATTGTTTTATCGTCACTCACGATTCAGTAGGTCACGGGGTGGTTTGGTTCCAGCCTTAAAACTCCTTATATACTTTTTTTTTTTATGTCTACGCAGAAAATTAATGGGAAACTCACTTCTGGCAAGAAATGTCACGTGACATTGAGTTTGCATGTTTTTCCCCGTGTCCGTGTGGGTTTTCTCCGGGTGCTCCGGTTTCCTCCCACCATCAAAGAAAGACATGTATGTTAGGGTTAATACTCCTGTCAGTGCCCCTGGCCAAGGTACTGGCAAAAAGAACTGGAGTTGGTCCCCGGGCGCTGCACAGTGGCTGCCCACTGCTCCTAGTTCTAGGAAGGTTCCTAGTAGAGGATGGGTCAAATGCAGAGGATGAATTTCCCCAAGGGGATAAATAAAGGATAATTTTCTTTCTTTCTTTCTTTCTTTCTTTCTTTCTTTATATTGCTCTCATTGCCACATGTTTAAAATGGTGATTCAAAGCCACTTCCCAGAAACAGTTTGAAAGAACCAGGTGTGTGGGTGGGTGTGCGTGTGCATGTGTGTGTGTGTGTGTGTGTGTGTGTGTGTGTGTGTGTGTGTGTGTGTGTGTGTGTGTGTGTGTGTGTGTGTGTGTGGGGGGGGGGGCGTGCGTGCGTGTGCATGTGTGCGTGTGTGTGTGTGTGTGTATGTGTGTGTGTGTACAGTATACAACCCAAATTTGAAGCTGGACAACAGGGTGATGAGATGAATCAACTTCCTGCTGTAATCAGTTCAGGCTTCAGGGTTGACCAGCTCCATCTCATCCATCACGACCCACCTCCACAAGACAAGACAAGTGGGGCTTGAAATAAACAGTCACAATCACTTGTGTGATGCTCAAAAAACAATTCATCCACCGTTTTACAGCTGTGATGGAGTAGGCCACGGCTAGGTCATGACACGTGCTAGATGGTCGCATTTCCCGAGTTGGGAAGTCGTCCTTCTGACTTTGGTGTGTTCATGAGCTTTTAAGTCGTAATGTGGAAACAACATGGATGGGATAGAGATATAGGTGGTGGGCGGGTAAGGAAGGGGGTTGAGGTAAAAGGGGCCATAGGGGGAGTGGTTAGGGGGCTGTGGGTGGTGGGGGCATAGTGCCATGAAGCGGAATGGCCACACCACTGTGCCGTGGGGCTTATAGGTTTGTGCTTGTTTCTCAACGGATTAAATTGGAGGTGATGAAGCTGATCCTGCATAGCTGTGTCTGCCACGCTACACTCACAGGTTTTATTTTGAAGGGCTGTGTCTGCCACGCTAAACTCACAGGTTTTATTTTGAAGGGCTGTGTCTGCCACGCTACACTCACAGGTTTTATTTTGAAGGGCTGTGTCTGCCACGCTACACTCAGGTTTTATTTTGAAGGGCTACATGAAGTGTGTGTACTGCAGCGTTGAACCAACGTCACCAGCGACGCAATCTGAGAACCCATCGGTAAATAAAAAAAATCTAACCTCGTTTCAATGTGGTGCAACAGGAACTGAAGAGGCTCCGACGGCAGCGGAAGAAAATCCCTTTCCGCACTTTGCAAGCTCTGAGTTATGGATTTCCTTTCCGTTGCCTGCGTGTCGCTCTCAAATCCTTCCGTCGCTATGAAACAACAATAACAACTGTTGCTACACGCTACAACGTGCTACACGCTGAGAACGGTACGTTTTGACTACAGGTCCACTCCATTTTGATCGGGTAAAGCGCAGCATGCGAGCCTGCACCCTGCGAGCCTGCACCCTGCGAGCCTGCACCCTGCGAGCCTGCACCCTGCGAGCGCTGTTGCACCACCTTTTCACGGAGCTTGCCCACAGATTTTCGATTCAAGTCGAAAGTCTGTCTCGAGAGAGATTACCAGCGACGTAGCAATAGCTTTAGAACCGCATCTCCCAAACCTGCATTTTTGGTCAAATGAAATAGTAATGTCTACAGGACACTAAGACCTACAGCAGGAGGAAGGATGGAAGCCATGGCGCAGCTGCTTGAAAACTGCATGCAAAAAATGCTTTGTAGGCCTTCTTGTATTGCCTTTTTTCGTATTTTTGTATGTGCTTAAGATGCTCATAATGGCACATATATCAACACCATCCAGCATCGCTTTGGGGCTAGTTCTTTCCCAACCACATGGGCAAAACCAGGACGTCGATCAACACATGGGCTGGTATACGGGCTAAAGCAGGTCGTCTCATGCGTCTTGTTCTGCCCAAACACATGACATATTGAAAATAAAGCAACAGTTGTTTGTGAGAATGTTGCGTAGAGGATCTCCAGAATGACTTGCAGCCAGCGGTATAATGAGTACAAGTTGCAGCGGTTGGAGCCATACTCCCCTAACAATAGGCCAAATCTGAATGTTTGTAAACAGACAGATTGGCTATGTTTCCGGGTGTAGAACTCGTACCTGCCATTCATTTAGAGCACGGTTCACTGTCAAACCACGTCCTCTTTGAACTCTAACTACTCCTCCATGCTTCCAGCTTGAAGCTTTTGTTTGGTTCTGTTTGATGCAACCCTGGGGGTCCAGTCTAGAGGTGGCCCTGGCATGCCAAGAGCCATGGCTGACAGGGGCCCCGGGGTAAGGCAGGGTTCAAGGCCTGAGGGATGCCGGGAGGTTAGAATAGTTGAGGTTAGGCTGGAGATCAGCTAGACTTTTTATCGTTATATAGTTCAGTCTAAGATCAGATCAGAGTAGGTTAGGATAGGGCAGGTTAGGCTGGAGATCATCTAGATCTTTTATTGTTCAGTCTAAGATCAGATCAGAGTAGGTTAGGATAGGGCAGGTTAGGCTGTAGATTAGCTAGACTTTCTATTGTTATATAGTTCAGTCTAAGATCAGATCAGAGTAGGTTAGCAT
>NC_139649.1:4929546-4932046 GCF_964638095.1 Poromitra crassiceps
GTCGTGCCAATAATGATGGTAAAGCTAAAGCACACCCTCGAGTGTTTAAGTCATTGGTTCCCAAACTTCAGTGGCACCGCGGGGCTCCGCCTGGTGCTCTTTTTTTTTTACAGACAACAGTTCTTACATAATACATATTAACCCTGAGGAGGAGGCTTGGGCCAATTTTCGTAAATATTGTGATATTCGGGAGTAATTGAACCAACTTATTCGTCAGTGTAAGGATGTGTTGCTGCTCAGTGTTTGGCTGGTACAACAGGTCAAATATATTACGGTAGTTATGTTTCTTGTAAGTATTAGTATTAGGAATTAGGAAATTAGGAATATTAATTTATATTAATATGTGTTTATTAACTGGCCCCTGGCCTCCTGTCATTTTGCAAAAGTGGCCCCTGGGCAAAGCAAGTTGAGTATCCCTGCTGTAGGCCATTTTGAGCCATCAGTCAGGTTAGCAGCAGTCGTCTGAAGGCGTCTTTAGTTGCTGTGTGTGACTGAAGTGAACAGTGTTCTGTGTTCACACCATCCTGACAGAACAGGGAGGACATCTTTAGTTGCTGTGTGTGTGACTGAAGTGAACAGTGTTCTGTGTTCACACCATCCTGACAGAACAGGGAGGACATCTTTAGTTGCTGTGTGTGACTGAAGTGAACAGTGTTCTGTGTTCACACCATCCTGACAGAACAGGGAGGACATCTTTAGTTGCTGTGTGTGACTGAAGTGAACAGTGTTCTGCGTTCACACCATCCTGACAGAACAGGGAGGACATCTTTAGTTGCTGTGTGTGACTGAAGTGAACAGTGTTCTGCGTTCACACCATCCTGACAGAACAGGGAGGACATCTTTAGTTGCTGTGTGTGACTGAAGTGAACAGTGTTCTGTGTTCACACCATCCTGACAGAACAGGGAGGACATCTTTAGTTGCTGTGTGTGTGACTGAAGTGAACAGTGTTCTGCGTTCACACCATCCTGACAGAACAGGGAGGACATCTTTAGTTGGTGTGTGTGACTGAAGTGAACAGTGTTCTGTGTTCACACCATCCTGACAGAACAGGGAGGACATCTTTAGTTGCTGTGTGTGACTGAAGTGAACAGTGTTCTGCGTTCACACCATCCTGACAGAACAGGGAGGACATCTTTAGTTGCTGTGTGTGACTGAAGTGAACAGTGTTCTGCGTTCACACCATCCTGACATAACGGGGATGACATCTTGTTGCTATAACTTGGAAGCGCTCACACATTTTGGTCATTTTTATGATCTTGGACTGCTGACAGCTGATTGGCTGCCATGTTCACTGCCTGTGTTGGCACATTTCCACAATTTATGAGGAGATGAATCACACATATTCTGCTTGTAATTTCTGGACACATCTGGATTTAGGACCTACTGTATTTATACACACACATACACACACACACACACACACACACACACATACATACATACATACTGTATCTATTCATACAGTTTATTATTTATTTTCTTTCATTAAATCCTGTGATATTGTTCTGCACATTTCCATCTGCGGTGCATCACACTGTCATGATGACATCATCACGCTGACAATGATGACATGATGACATCATCACACTGACATGATGACATCATCACACTGACATGTTGACAGCATCACGCTGACATGATGACATGCTGACTGACTGAAGATGAATGGGTTTTGAATCATTTGTTTCGGATGTTCTTTCCAAGCAGAAAATGATCTCATTAACTCAACAAAACTATTTGTGTTACCTGGAAATACTTTGTGTAACGATTAAAAAAATGAACAAAGCATATCCAGTACTAATAATAGCCTAACTGTGCGTTTATACCAAACGGAAATTCGCAAAAGTGTGCAAACACGCCAACAGACAGACACGTTTCACAGACAGACGTACATCCTCTATCTCTCTCTCCATCGTGCCTTTTTCTCTCTTCCCTTTCACTTTCCCTTTCCCTCTCTTTTCCTCTCTTACTACATCTCTTGATTTTTCTCTCACACTAACACACACACACACACACACACACACACACACACACACACACACACACACACACACACACACACGTCTCTCTCTCTCTCTCTCTCTCTCTCTCTCTCACACACACACACACACACACACACGTCTCTCTCTCTCTCTCTCTCTCTCTCTCTCACACACACACACACACACACACACGTCTCTCTCTCTCTCTCTCTCTCTCTCACACACACACACACACACACACACACACACACAGGGCTGAAGTCATTATCAGCTCTAATAGGTGACGTGCCAGCTATTTCCACAGCACTGAGGGAAATAACACCACAGCAAAACACACCACACCATTACTCATACTCACACCACCTGTAAATCAACCCTGTGTGTGTGTGTGTGTGTGTGTAGTGTGTGTGTGTGTGTGTTGTGTGTGTGTGTGTTGTGTGTGTGTGTGTTAACAGGTTGTTTGCTCCCCAACTGCAACCAGTGGAAAATGTGAACCCTACGGATGAGTGACAATATA
>NC_139649.1:4937046-4947046 GCF_964638095.1 Poromitra crassiceps
GCTGCAGTTTCATCAACTTTTGTTAACCACAGACCTTATTTTATGCAGTTAAGTGAAATCCCCATACTAAAACCCCATTGACTTTTCCCCGTAGGATCCAGGAAGTCCGGGACTTCCGCCTTCCGAATACAAAAATACATCATCCCTCCAATACTATTTTTTTTTGTTTGTTTTAGTTTTTTTTGTGTTAAATGTTGTAAAGGCAGCAAGGTTTAAAATGTATGTTGACATCGTAGATTTGCAGAAACGTAAAACGGCATCTTTTAGAAACGTAAAAGGCAGACGTTTTGTTTCAAGTTGATGTTGAGATTGTACGTATGTATACGTTGAGATTGTACGTATGTATACGTTGAGATTGTACGTATGTATATGTTGAGATTGTACGTACGTATGTATACGTTGTGATTGTATGTACGTATGTATACGTTGAGATTGTACGTATCCATGGATTGCAGAAATGTACAATGGCAACATTTGATGCTGGTGATTGCGTTGAGCGGAGACGGCCTAAAAATAAAAATGCTAAAGTGAATTTAGATAATTTGTTGCTAGAGAAAAAAACTGGTTGAGTTTTAGTAGCACAAGTGTGTGAGGTTAATATGTGGTCTGGCTGGCTGTTTGGGGTTTTAAGCTTTAATGGGCAGTTATAGTGAGTTGTTAGCGGCGAGTAAGTGTCTGCCCCTAGGGTGTGTGTGTGTGTGTGTGTGCACGCGTGTGTTTTCCCACGTGTACACGCACGCACTGTGTGTGTTTACGTGTTTGTATGTACACACGGTGGTGTGAGAGTGCGTATTTGTATCCGTGCATGTGTGTATTTATGTACATGTGTGCTTATAGGTGTTGTGTGGTTATAGGTGTGTGTGTGTGTGTGTGTGTGTGTGTGTGTGTGTGTGTGTGTTTGTGTCTATAAAGCAGGCCCTGGTCATTCAGGGGGTGATTATATGTTAGCACAAACTTAACAGAAGTGAGGTCACCTCTGCTGGGTGCGCGCGCGTGGCGTGTGTGTGTGTGTGTGTGTGTGTGTGTGTGTGTGTGTGTGTGTGTGTGTGTGTGTGTGTGTGACATTGTACCCAAACGCGTTGCCAACACCAACACTGGGCTGCAGCGGTCGACCTGTTGGCTTGTCACTCCCCAATCAAATCGCCAAAATAAAATGTTGGCAGTTTACCTACAAACCACGGATACGTGACATTCAACGTTTGCAAACCAAAAATACATTCCATATCAACATCAAATTAACTGACGTAAACTTGAAAATGTGGGTTCATTTGAAAACGTTTCAGAGTTTCCAGTTGATTTGAAAACATTACGCAAATAAAACAACTTGCTTAGGCAACGAAACAATTTGGTGAAGGTTTGGCAAATAAAACAACCCAATTTCTTTTTTGTTTTGAAAATAAAATGGCATAGAATATTATATGCAAAATATATATATATTTAGAGAGAGAGAGAGAGAGAGAGAGAGAGAGATTTGGTTGCTAGAAAATAATTTTTTTAATCGTATTTTCAAAACAAAAAAAAGCATGGAGATAGACACATCAGAGTCCATTTTCACTTCTCCCTCCTGAAGTTTGGCTCCATGATTTTGCGGACAACATCGTGCAGGGTTTCAGCAACCTGGACCACGTGCTGCTGCTCTGAGACTCCACAGTGCTGCTGAGCCTGTCTGTCTGTCTGCCTGTATGTCTGTCTGTCTGTCTGCCTGTCTGTCTGTCTGTCTCTCTGTCTGCCTGTCTGTCTGTCTGTCTCTCTGTCTGCCTGTCTGTCTGTCTGCCTGTCTGCCTGTCTGTCTGTCTCTCTGTCTGTCTGTCTGTCTGTCTGTCTGTCTCTCTGTCTGTCTGCCTGTCTGTCTGTCTGCCTGTCTGCCTGTCTGCCTGTCTGTCTGTCTCTCTGTCTGTCTGTCTGTCTGTCTGTCTGTCTGCCTGTCTCTCTGTCTGTCTCTCTGTCTGCTTGTCTGTCTGCCTGTCTGTCTGCCTGTCTGTCTGTCTGCCTGTGCAGGATTACGGAAAACCTACTGGCCCGATTTTCATGAAACTTGGTGGAAGGGTACATGGGCCAAGGAAGAAGCCATTACATTTTGGAGCAGATGTTAGCTAGCTGTCAACTCGAGGCTCACGTTGAAGTATAATTCTAGCTTGCCTACTGTAGCTAATAGCCTGACATCGCCAGACCCATTCACAAATGCGTCGTCAGATTCCCCCAGGCTAGGCTACTAGCTAGCAGTGTCCCCATTCCAGTCACTTAGGATGCTATCGGTCAGTGACTTTCCTGACCCCAGTAATGTTATTAACTATTTCTAAATAAAAATGAAAAGAAGATGATAGATGTTTGTTATTTTAGCGAACGTTGTGTCGCTTTGTTCTCTTGCGAAAGGCTTTTGGTTTCCGCCATTAAACACAAGTTTGGGGCTAGTTTCATTCTTCTTTGTCAGTTAGCAGGGTTGCAAGGTATTATGGGATATCCTACCCCACCTGTTTTAAAGGCGTCGCATCAACACCAGGCCAGCCGGCCCCCATATTGAATATCAATATATACCTGGGAATATTGAAGTTCTAGCATTGTGTGGGTTTTACTTTTTGAATGGCAGTTCAAAAACGTCAAGAAGGGACCGTCTAGTTTTCACGTGGTGGCTGTACCACATTGCCCACATTCCTTTTCTTTTCATTATTTCCTCTCTTTTTGCAATTGATTGTCTGTGCAGGAAACAAAGTAACAAACTAAAGCAAACATCTCTTCCTCTATAATGCGCTCTGTTCTTTGTGAGGCATTGTTGATTGTGAGTGAGACTGCCCTCGCTCCCTTCCACCGCTCCACCTAACGTTTGGCACTTGTCAGCGGAAAGGCGACTGCAGGCCAAGAGCTTTCCTGTGGCTGAGCGGTGCCAACAGCTCGCTGCTTGTAGCCGCGAGTGCTAAGTCTCGCTACTAGTTTGCACGTTTCAATCTTATTTGTATTATTTTTGTGGGTTTAATATTGTTTAATCTTTACAATCATTTCTTGTTATACGTCTGTTCTTGATTCTTTTAATGTTCTGTTGCTGAAAGCTGTACTGAGACACCGCATCTGTGATAGTGCACTTTAAATAAACTGACAAGACATTCCTGCCTCTGATGAAAGATGCTATCATTTGATACTCTGCCGTCTAGCCCAGATAAACTGAAATCCATGCTCCCAGTCAAGCTTTTCATGCATCACTAAACAGGTGATTACTAAGGTTCAGAGATGGGAAAAGTATGCATTCTTTACTTAAGTAGAAGTACAGTTACTTGTGTAAAAAAGACTGGTAAAAGTAGAAGTACTGATTCAACTTGTTTACTCAAAAGTAAAAAAAAAAAAGTACAAGCTCTGAAATGTAATCAAGTATAAAAGTGAAAAAGTATTTATACCAGCTGTTTCTGTGCAAAGCTAACTAAACCACACCTCATATTAAGATAAACAGAATTTTCACACGCTATGCTCGCTCAATTCTAGAGTGGGGCCTCTGGAGACGATGAACCGAGCACACAAGGACAGACAGCTCTCCAGTAGTAGGATTGGCTACAGGTGGTGTATGCTGATGGTATTCAAACTATGGTCCTGGATTTGTTTGTAACACAGTCACTGAAGAACTAAATCTACGAAATAAAAATAAATAAACTGACAGTCGTTCAAGTCAGTTTTGGTGGAGCATGAAGTTCTTCATCACCACTCCATACTAGAGATGTAACGGTATGAAAATTTCACATCATGATTATCGTGACCAAAATTATCACAAACATTTTCAAAAAGTACTGAGAGACTCACTGAAATTATTTTACGTTTCATATTGAAAACTCAGACCCAAAAATGATTGATACACTCACTGAAATCATTTCTCCAAGGCTGCAAGTTTGCATCTGGGAGACCCTAACCCTAACCCGTATTTACCATGTTTTTCAAAGTACTGTAATCACGGTACCACGGTTTTAATGATAATGAAAACTTGAAACGGTACGTTATCGTAAGGAATTTTTTATCACGGTTATCATTCAAACCGGTTATCGTTACATCTCTACTCCATACCACGTGGACTTGGTTCAGGCGATGTGTGCCCAGCGCTTGGCGGATCCAGATCCGACGCACAGACTGCGTCCTCGGACAAGACTGCGAGGACATCTCTTGGCCTCCAGAAAGACTCTGAGCACCTCGGGATCCGCCCTCTCCTCCAGCTGTGCCTGCTCCCAGGTCACCAGGGCCGGGTTGGCGCCGTGGTCCTGTGCCACATCACCTCATCCAGCAGGTGAGAAGCCACGTCATGGGTCAGCAGGCGGAAGCAGTCCAGGTGGTTGTAGCCGGCGCTGTCCACCTGATGAGTTCCTGCAGTATGCCATCCTTCCCATCCGGGCAGCACAGTAGACCAGGGTGTCCGCTTCCATTGGGTTCGGCCCCGGCTTCCAGGGGGATCCAGACACATTCCAGGTGACCGTTGATCATGGCCTCGTAAAGAGCCGTGTGGTCTGTGGCATCAGCTAGGTTTACCTGGGCTCCCTGGGTGATCTGGTAGGCCACACAGGCAGCAAGACCCTTAGAAGATCCCCTCCAAACATGTTTTAAGATGGATAAAGACTATACTTTGATTAATAATTTGTGTGATATGGTTTTTCCACAGATGAGAGATGTGAGATGAGAGGGACAAACAACATTACATAATTTTTGCATGGCGGGGGTAATGATCTGGGGAAGGTAATGGGCATGTCATCAAGTCCTGGAACCACCTGGAAAGTCCTGGAAAATCTTGGAAAACACCTCACACCCACCCCAGGTCAGATTGGGCTGCAATTTTTCATGGCAGAGGGTTCTGCTCCGGGGAAGGTCATGAGCACGTCATTAAGTCTGGGAACCACCTGGAAAGTCCTGGAAAACACCTCACGCCCTCTCCCCAGCTGGGATTGGGCTAAAAATTTGCATGGTGGTGGGTTATGATTCGGGGAAGGTCATGGCCAGGTCATCAAGTCCTGGAATCACCTAGAAGGTCCCGGAAAATCCTGGAAGCCACCTTACACTCACACCCCAGGTCGGATTGGGCTGAGCATATGCATGCCGGTGCGTTATGATGCAGCGACAATCATAGGCAGGTTTTATAATCCTGGAAACCATCTGGACACCACCATAGTTTCCGGCCAAGCAAAATACGCAGTTGTATTGCTTTGTGCCTATTTAGCCCGGGCAACGGCGGGTACATTGCTGCAAGTCCAAAAATATTAGTATTGGTATCGGCCTTCGAAAACCTGTGTCCGTCGTTAGTGATCGCATTACATTATTATTTTTAAATCGCACCTTTCAATCATCTCCAAGCCTCGTTTGGTTTGGGGAAGTCTGGAGGGTAAAAAGCAGGGCAGAGGGCTGAGGCATGAGGGGCCAAAGTAAACCCCTCTGAAACCTGGGCTTGTGTTCGGGACACTGTATTGTGAATGAAGAAATGTGTTTCATATATTCACTCTGCGTGATCCAAACAGCCCTCTTGCTCATGTATTTCATGTTTACAACTCCTGGATTTGTATAGACTCGTGTTCTTGTCGTGCAAATTAAGCTCTGCTTTTTCAAAACCTTTTTTTTTTTCTGTGGATCCACATATTCAAAATGCATTATGACCCTACATGTGGGGCTGCTGATGGAGACGTCAGGCTACTAATTCCTAGGTTACAAGCCCAGAGTATTTTGTTCATTCTTCTGTGTAGGGATTTGGAAAGGTTTTTGGCAATGGAGCAGTGGTTCTCAAACTCTTTCACGTCAAGGACCCCTGGGGTTCCCCGGACCCCACTTTGAGAACCACTGGCCTATAGCACTACTATTACTTTACCATTAAAGCCCCAATATGTAACTTATACGCTTTGACTTGGTGTGCCGGACCGTCCACCAACCCAAGGCATCGGTATTTGACGACCTGGGAAAATGAGAACCGTGTTGAGTCAGTCTTTCTCCAAAATCACATTTGGTACCTTTAATATAACAGCGTTTAATCATTTTGATGGTATATACTGACTTCTAATATGGACAATGGCATCTCTCATTATCACTCCGTGCCCGGAATGCCTGTTTTCTGCACCGGGTCACTTCAATGCTCGGATGGCTTTCAGACATTGCGGGACGAACTGCAGTACGAACCTGCCTGTCCAAAAATGAGCAGAAAGGGTACCTTTTAGGGATGTCACAATATATCGTCCCACAATATATCGCGATATCAAAACGTGACAATATGTATCGTTGAGATGAAATCTCATCTCGTGAGAAAAAGAAGCTGAACATGGTGGCACTGATCTGCATCTGATTGCATGCTCGCTCTCCTTTTCATTGCTTTGTTTGAACAGACGAGGGACGTTACAGACACGGAGGATGAAAATGGTGAAATTACTCAAATTAGCGTGGAGGATGATGCCCCCTCCACTTACAAATCGATCGCAAAAAAATATTGTTGAAATATCGTATCGTTAACGTGAACCCAATATCGTGTATCGTATTGTATCGTGAACTGAGTGTATCGTGACACCCCTAGTACCTTTCATGTCGGTATATTTCACTTGAATAAGTGGCAGAATTTGACGCCTTGGGGAAGAGAACAGGCTGAAACACCAACTATCATTTTGGAAAGATCACTGAATTTAAAAAGAAACATGCACAGATGATTCTTTCCTCAGAAACAGAAGCGTTTTGTAAAAGCAGAGGTCTAAAGATGACTCAGAACACCATTACTAATCCCTTAAGCCGTTTGCTTTCATTTCAGCATCACTTTGTAAATGTAGCTGACATTTTTTTTATGATATCTCACTGTTGACGAACGCAACAAATGTCACTACGTCACCCGCACATTTCTAAACAATTTTTGGAGAACCAGATCGTCATCGCTGGAGAAATGCCACCGCATTCTGTCATACTAACCATTAAAATCTAATTTTTACCTCTGCCACAGAGTTGGCTGGGCCGAACAGAGGTGGCTGTGTTTACGTTTTTGCCCCTATTTGTCTGTCTGTCTGTCTGTCTGTCTGTCTGTCTGTCTGTCTGTCTGTCTGTCTGTCTGTCTGTCTGTCTGTCTGTCTGTCTGCCTGTCTGTCTGTCTGCCTGTCTGTCTGTCTGTCTGTCTGTCTGTCTGTCTGTCTGTTTGTCAGCAGAATATCTCAAAAAGTTATGAATGGACTTGCACAAAACTTGGCAGAAAGGTTGGTCATGGGCCATCTTAGAAAGAATTAACTTAACTTCTTTCACGACCACGGCTGCTTCATTTTTCCAATCACAGCCACAGGTTACCTGAGCTGCTCCGACGCTCTAGCAGCCTGACAACACAGAGTGGGGGCGTGGCTTGGTTCACTACTCACAACAATATAACTCGCCTGTCTCAATCGCTAGATGTGTGCGGGCATCTAGTAGGGCTGAATATCGCATTTAGCTCCTTTAAACCTTGTTCATTTGCATATATACCACTGAGTTTGTGATGATACAAAGCTGGCTGAAAAACTCTGGCCCTTTAACTTACAGTGTACACCTGGACTTGAGTAAAAGATTTGGTACTTCAACTTTTACCAGAGCATCTCTTCAGATGAGCAATTGCACTTGTATTTGGCGAGTAAGGAGTTGTACTTTTCTGCATGCCAGGTTTCCCCCCAGTCAATCCTGGGCTGCAAAGCGCCGACTCTGACCTGTAGGCTCCCATCTGCCATCTTTTCATTTTGCAAAGTGCAGCCTGCGCTCTCACTGTAACACCCCGCGTCAGCATCTGGGTTGTCGGGGCGACCGTGACAAAACACATTGGTTTTAACAGAATGAATGTTTCCTTTTTCGCTTGTTCATCAAGTGTAACTGAAGTTTTCCATTTGTTTAGTTTACTACAGAGGTCGACGCAGGTTTGGTTTTCCTTCTTCATTTTGGCCAGATTTACCACACTGGCACCCTCCCATCCTTTTGTTACGGAGCCCCAAACGTACAGACGCTTTGGTTCCCATGGGTATTTGCTACTGGAGCACACACACACACACACACACACACACACACACACACACCAGGGGCCCAAGCAGCGGTGTGTGTGTGTGTGTGTGTGTGTGTGTGTGTGTGTGTGTGTGTGTGTGTGTGTGTGTTAGTTTTGGCTGTGTTCCCGCAGCGCCTATAATCAGGGGCGTCTCTGACATGTCACAGTTTCCCCACCTAGGCATGACCTGCCCTCGGCCAGGAAACACTGAACAAACCAACTCTACCCAGGCGCGCGCGCGCGTGTGTGTGTGTGTGTGTGTGTGTGTGCGTGCATACGCGTGCTTTTATAGCCATCTTAGTGAGGACCAATTTGAGTTGTATACCTGGGAAGTGAGGACAATTGAGGAAAGTGACCGGTCCTCACTTTCTCACACACCTTCAAAGGGCAGTTTGAAGATCAGAGGATAAGTTCACCCAAAAATCCAGTCATGATCTACTCCCCCCCCCATACCGATGGAAGGATGGATGTTTTTTAGTCCACAAAACATAACAATTATCCTAACCTACCAGCATCCCTCAGCCTTGACCTTTTACGCCGCAAAAAGAGGCATGGCCACATGGCCGATGCAAATAGGGACCTACATGGCCAATGCAAATAGGGACCTACATGGCCGATGCAAATAGGGACCTATTTGCCTCGATACTGCTGGCTTGAAACAGTCCGCTCAGCAGTTCAGGGTTAGCTAAGCTTGGGAGACTACTATGTTTTGAGTCTAGATGTGAAGATTTGGACAGAACTGGCTTGCCTATACTGCAACTGAGAGGTAGCTGGTTCCAGAGATGCGGAGCACACGGTAGAATAACCCCTCTACCTGTTACTTTTGTCCCAAACGTAATATAGGTTTTTTTTTTGCAGAAAGACCACCGCATGGTCAGGTTTAAGATGAGAACATGAGCACATGGCTCGCACCTTAGGTTTAAGATGAGAACATGAGCACAGCGCACATGGCTCGCACCTTAGCCCGCCATGACGTCCAAGTTCCCCTTTCTGCTTTTTACCACTTCTGTTATTTTACTGTAATCGACAGCTGGCATTGTCTCTCGCACACAGAAAATATTATAACAATCCGGGCGGCCAAGACAAACTACTGAAAATGCATTTGCCGTATCCAGGGGAGAGTGTATCCAGGGGAGAGTGCAAGGAGCCTTGCAGGGAGTAATCAAACTGGACGATAACATCAACTGCACTTCACTGTATATTCCTGACAAGTTGACCTGTTTGAGGAGCGGGAGGCGTTGCGTTGGGTCATAAAGTCACGAATCTGAAATCAGGCTTGACTGCCCACACTTCAGCTTTGATCAAAATGAAAGTGTACCTTGGCCCAAAGCACGCTGTGTCTGAGCCAGAGGGATCCCATGCCACAGGACCTCAGGGTGGGGGGGGGGTCTATAAAAATGCACGTACGCACATTCGTACATACGCGTGTGTAAACTCAAATGTGCACAGGCACGGAAACTGTACAATCACGTTCATACGCACAGACAGACACACACTCACACTCACACACACACACACACACACGCACGCACGCACGCACGCACGCACGCACGCACGCACGCACGCACGCACACACACGCACACACACACACACACACACACACACACACACACACACACGGTATTGCCAGGAAACACTTTAGTGAAACTTAGAACTTGACTTCATTGCACTCTCACTCCTGGGTGAGTCCTTCACCCCTCTCTCTCTCTCTCTCTCTCTCTCTCTCTCTCTCTCTCTCATGTGTGTGTTTCCTCTGGCCGGTGTTTTCCTAAGTCAGTGTTCACAAAGGATAAAATATCAGAGCAGCTGCAGGAGGGGGTGCAGGAGGGGGTGCAGCAGGAGGGGGTGCAGGAGGGGGTGCAGGAGGAGGGGGTGCAGCAGGAGGGGGTGCAGGAGGAGGTGCAGGAGGGGGTGCAGGAGGAGGAGGTGCAGGAGGAGGTGCAGGAGGATGGGGTGCAGCAGGAGGGGGTGCAGGAGGGGGTGCAGGAGGGGGTGCAGCAGGAGGGGGTGCAGGAGGAGGGCGT
>NC_139649.1:4954546-5029546 GCF_964638095.1 Poromitra crassiceps
CGAGTGTAAAACCATCAGAAAAGACCTGAGGAAAATTTCGAATTTAAAACATCACCAACCAAATGACTCAGAATTAAGAACAGCTTATAGTAACACCCTCAAAAGATATAAATACACACTTAGGAACAAAAAACAAAATCATACTAACAGAATATTAGATGAAATTGAACAGTCCATAAACCAAAATAAATTTTGGGAAATGTGGAATGCCTTGAGCACAAAAGAAGCACAAGCATTACCCATACAAAATGGTGATATTTGGAGAACCCACTTTGAAAATCTCTTTGAAGACATCCCTATAAATAAATTGAATTCAACTCAAGATCTTATCAAAGAAAAACTAGAATCATTAGAATCAACCATAAAAAACAATCAAAACCCCCTTGACTTCCCAATCACTTGGGATGAATTGTCAAAAAAGACTAAATGTCTCCAAACAAAAAAAGCTTGTGGCCCAGACAACATAAAAAATGAAATGCTCAAAAACTGCAGCCCTAACATGCAGGATGCTGTGCTCAAACTGTTCAACATAATACTGAGTTCAGGCTGTTTTCCTGACATGTGGTGCCAGGGCCTTATCTCTCCCATCTTTAAGAGTGGGGACAAACTGGATCCCAACAACTACCGGGGAATCTGTGTCAGCAGTTGTCTGGGAAAGCTATTCTGCAGCATTATAAATAGTAGAATTTCAAATTTCCTTGAAAATCACAATATCCTGAGTAAAAGCCAAATTGGCTTTCTCCCCAAACATCGGACCACCGACCATGTCTACACTCTTCACACACTCATTGAAAAACATGTACACCAAACAAAAAATGGTCAAATATTTGCTTGTTTTATTGACTTTAGAAAAGCCTTCGATTCAATTTGGCATGAAGGCCTATATTACCGACTTCTTCAATGTGGTATCGGTGGCAAAGTGTATGACCTTATTAAATGCATGTACATGACAAGCAGATACAGCGTGAAGATTGGAGACAAATGCACTGAATCCTTTGCCCAGGCGAGAGGTGTCCGCCAGGGCTGCAACATGAGTCCAACGCTGTTCAACATTTACATCAATGAACTTGCAGAGCAGCTGGAACTAAGCACCGCCCCGGGCCTCTCTCTTCTGGACAAGGAAATCAAATTCCTGCTCTATGCAGATGATCTAGTTCTGGTGTCCCCCACAAAACAGGGACTACAGCAGCAGCTGGACCTGCTGGACCGCTACTGCCAGAGCTGGGCCCTGGCAGTCAATTTGAAAAAAAACGAATATCATGGTATTCCAAAAAAAGGCCAGATGTCAGGAAGACAGACACCAGTTCACCTTAGGAAACACCATCATACCACACACCATGAGCTACACCTACCTCGGCCTCACAATAACAGCCTCAGGCAGCTTCAGCCTGGCAGTGAACGCACTAAAAGAAAAAGCTCGCAGAGCCCTACATGCAATCAAAATGAAATTTTATAATATCCAAATTCCAATTAAAATCTGGCTTAAAATATTTGACAGTGTGATCCAGCCCATTGCACTGTACGGTAGTGAAGTATGGGGTCCACTCAGTCATCATAGCTTCATCAGCTGGGAGAAACACCCAACAGAATCCCTACATGCTGAATTCTGCAGACACATCCTACATGTACAAAGAAAAACACCAACAAATGCGTGCAGATCAGAATTGGGCCGTTATCCATTAACAATTAACATTCAAAAGAGAGCACTAAAATTTGTAAATCATCTTAAATCCAGTCCCCCAGATAGCCTCCACTTCAAAGCCCTGCAAACCCAAGAGCTGAACCCAGAAAAGAGTCCACTATGTCAGTTGGTGCTGAGACTAACTGTCCCTCCTCAGCCACATCTCCACCAGGCTCAGACTAACACTGCTTCCCAAACACCAATTCAGGTAAACCAAATTATTAAACAATGCAAAGAAACCTACTTGGAACATTGGAAAGAAGAAACCAAAAATCAAAGTAGATTAGAATGCTATCTGGCCCTGAACAGAGATTATGAATTGGCAGAATATCTCTCTACTGTCAGAGATAGGAAGCAGAGACAGATCCTCACCAGGTACAGGCTCAGTGACCACCAACTGGCAATCGAAACAGGAAGACATAAGAAATCATGGCAACCAAAAGAAAATAGAACATGTGGTCACTGTTTGACAGGTGAGGTCGAGACGGAGATGCACTTCCTCCTACAATGTGAAAAATTCAAAACAGTTAGAGAAATGTTCTTTAACAAACTCGGCTCCCAAATTCCCCAATTCAAAGAGCTGGATGAGCAGTCCAGACTGGGAACTGTCCTGGGAGAAGGAAACACAGCAACTCTGGCTGCACAATATGTGTTAGCCTGCCACAATCTGAGGAACAGTGAGTGACCAACGCACACACGCGCACACGCACACACAAACACACACACACACACACACACACACACACACATGCACACACACACAGTATGATGTGACCTGTTGAAATAACAAACCCTCCATCAACACTCATACATGTGTGAACACTGTATATACTGTAACTGATATGTATCCATCTCAATGTTGTATTGTCATGTGTATTATTGTGTAATGTGTGTGTAATGTAATCATTACTTTTGTTTAATTGTTTTCTGATGCTTTGGCAATATTGTTGTCGTGACATTCATGCCAATAAAGCGATTTGAATTGAATTGAATTGAATTGAGAGAGACACAGAGAGAGAGAGATAGACAGAGACAGAGATAGACAGAGACAGAGAGAGTAGAGAGAGAGAGACAGAGACAGAGAGAGACAGAGAGAGAGAGAGACAGAGAGAGAGAGAGACAGAGAGGGAGAGCGAGACAGTCGCAGCCGCCAGCTGTCAGGAATGGTGAAATGAGCTATAGAGACCAAAACCATTTTTGTACCAAGCTGTAAACATCTTTATTTCTGCTGTAAATTCGGGCATTTTAACATGAGGCCTAGGGGGAATGACTCCCTTTTTGAGCCAGCCTCAAAGTGGCCATTCGAGGAACTGCAGTGTTTGGTAGTTCTGAGCTGGCCAGAACCGAAGGGTTGGGGCTTGGTTCTGGTGCCGTGCATCACCCAGGTGCTACTGTAGGCCCACACAATGCCCACACCATTATGTGAAGTGCTTCAGATGCCTTGAAAAGCACTGTATCGTTCAGGGGGGACCAACCTCATGTGACTCTGTGTGTGTGTGTGTGTGTGTGTGTGTGTGTGTGTGTGTGTGTGTGTGTGTGTGTGTGTGTGCGTGCGTGCGTGCGTGTGTGTGTGTGTGTGTGTGCGTGCGCGGCGTCTGGGTCAAGCAGACTGCTGCTCCACAACACTCTGCTTGACCTTTTCCTTTCCCCTTACACACTCTCTCTCTCTCTCTCTCCCCCTCTCTCTCCTTCTCTTTCTCTCCCCCTCTCTCTCCCTCTCTCTCTCTCTCTCCCTCCCCCTCTCTCTCCCTCTCTTTCTCCTAAACAGGGATATTCTGGTGGGTTGTGACCGTTTGTTATTGTTGTCCAAAAGTTAAAACCGTCTATAGACCCCTTATACGACTACGTCACACTGACATCACGCAGCGTCAGATGCGCATGACGGAGGTAGAAAGACAGAGTCCGCGCAGCCCTGGCAAGTAGGTGATCTGCAGCTGGAAAACTAGACAAGCTAGATATGTCTTTGTGTTGTGCAGTGGGATGCCAGAATCGGAAAGCTATTGTAGCAGAGTATTCGGGTCGGCCTATTCACACTTGGTTAATAAAATAATAAACGATAGAGCCAGGCTGTAACGTTATAACAAGCTTCACCTTTATTCTCCCCACATATCCTGTTCTACGACAACCCTCGAGGGAACATACGCAGCCTCGCATACACACGCAATAGAACACAACACAACACTGAACAGTCTGTTACACTATCAACAAAGCAAGGACTAAAGTTTTACAGAATCCCGTCAACTCATACTCCTTTTAATGCTAACCGTAGGTGTCTTTGGTTGCAAGCCGAAAGAGGAAATCATTAAAAATGCCCGACTTTGCAGTGCTCGCTCATTTCATATCAGGTAAGCTGTAGCTGTCATCGCTCGGTTAGTTAACAACCAAGTAACATTAAATAATGTCATTATTGAGTTGAACTGATTGGAACGAGGACATCATTAAAAATGCCCGACTTTGCGGTGTTCATTTCATATCAGGTAAGCTGCCTGTAGCTGTAGGCTGCTAACAGCCACATCGCTCGGTTAGTTAACAACCAAGTAACGTTAAATAATGTCATTATTGAGTTGTGTGCATTATCAACATAACAATAATCTTTGCAAGTTACAGAATAATTATCTACGCTATGTATTGCTGGCCACTCTAGGCTTGGCCATTTCTTCTTGTCTTTTATCCATTGACACGGCGCCAATGCGTATGGGTCTGTATCCCATTAACCAACGTTAATTTCGATGCATAACATTGCTTATCAGGCGATAAGCTGTTGTAGTAAGCCGAGAACTGCATATTAAAACTAAAATGTAACTGTGTGTCGCAGATGGGCGCAGAGCAGTCCTGACAGCGGGGCTTTTACACAGCTCTCTGTCTGTCAATGCCCAATGTTGACAGCTGTATAAGGGGTCTATAGACATGAACACTCCACCGGATAATGACTCCATTCACAGAAGCAGAGAGCTCTGCTTCCCAGTCAGAGCTGCTCTCCGCTGCTCCTAACTGGGAGCTCGCTGGATGCATTCTACCGTGGGTAGGCCGCTGACTATCCCTAAGTACCTCGTACAAGCCCACGTCAAAAAATCCAAACTATCCCTTTAAGCCATTATCCTCTGAGTCCAGCGTTTGGTTTGGCGTTTAAGCGTTCACGCTCAAACATCTGCCACACGCTCCTTTGCATTCCATTCACTGAAGTATCTCTCTCTCTTCCTGCTTCCTGCAGGGGAAGTGATGTCAGCCAGGCCCTAACACAGTCAGCCAATCACAACAGCCCAACTGATAACACGTGAATATTCTCAATTCACTCGGGCAAAATGGTTTGGGCTGGTAGGCCTGTGAGTAGAGAGAATTACAATAGTCGACCAGTTTTGGGCTATCTCGTCGAAAGGGCCTTTCTGTGTGGAGTTTGCATGTTCTCCCCGTACCCCCCAGGGGGTTCCTCCGTACATAACCCCCCACTGAAAACATGCAGAAGATCGTCATCCGACCAGTGACGACAACATCTGAAGTTGGTCCAATGATGGTCCAATGAAGGTCCCCGGGCGCTGGAAAGAAATAGCGACCACTGCTCCCGGCCTGCCCCCTGGAGGAAAGGACAAGCCTGGATGGGTCAAATGCAGAGGACATATTTCACCGGCCACCGTCAGCATGGGTTTGTGTAGTGGCCGCATGCATGTGTTGTAGTGTTCGTGTGACAATAAAGACGGGCTGCCGTCTGAAATCCTCGTTCTTCAGCGTCACGTATACGCAGGGTGAGGGTCTTAGCCTTGATGGTGATGGTCATTATGCCAGACTCATGTGGTTTACCTACACTGGATGCTCTTCCATGCATGCCAAGAAAGTTCATTTTGACATACTGTAATTTGAAAATTGTGGAATTACAGTAAATCAGAATATAAACTGCGAATATGATTAAACAGGGATCTAGCTCTTTCTCCTAGTTGTGCATACGCTAAATAAAATGCTCTTTCTCTTTCTTTCTTTCTTTCTTTCTTTCTTTCTTTCTTTCTTTCTTTCTTTCTTTCTTTCTTTCTTTCTTTCCATCCTTCGTTTTCCTCCTAAGCTACAAATTCACTACTTGCCCATGAACAATATTTAGACAATGCGCTGTAAGGGCCCCAAGCATGGCGTAATACTAGCCTGTTTTCCTAGTGACATAAACACTGTGTGTGTGTGTGTGTGTGCGTGCGTGCGTGTGTGTGTGTGTGTGTGTGTGTGTGTGTGTGTGTGTGTGTGTGTGTGTGCGTGCGTGTGTGTGTGTGAAGGTGACAACTTTCCCCCCTTCAGAGTGGAGTTTCTCTCATGTCACAGTCAGGAAGGTCACAATCATTAACAGTAACCTATTTGGTCTCACTATAAACACACACAAACATGCACGCGCGCACATAGGCACACACACACACACACACACACACAAAACTACACAAACACATATGCATGTACAGTATGTACACACTAACAGGCGTGCACATGCACACCTGCACATGACACATTAAACAGGGGTTAGAGAGAGAGCGATGACCTCACCTTCTGCTCAACCAGCAAAACATCCCCACTCACAAACCATCACTTCACAACTTCACAGTGTGTGTGTGTGTGTGTGTGTGTGTGTGTTTGTGTGTGTGTGTGCGTGTGTGTGCGTGCGTGCGTGCGTGCGCGCGCGCTGCGCGCGCGCGTGTGTGTGTGCGTGTGTGTGCGTGCGTGCATGCGTGCGTGCGTGCGTGTGTGTGTGCGTGTGCGTGTGTGCAGTCTGTGTGTGTGCACCCCAATCACCAGAATAAAATGTCGACATTGCACATTTGTGCAATCCAGGGATACGTACAATCTCGTAACGTACATATTTAACAACTTTGCTTATGTTTAGGCAAGTAAAACAACTTGCTTAAGGTTATGGTTTGGGTTAGGTTTAAATAACAAAAACATGAAATATGGTTGAAATCACGCTGGGACGCGAACAAAGTGTTTACGCCCTCCATCCACCCTGACCACAACGCCCTTACTTTCCACCGTACTGTTTCAATAGCAGACTCTGTGAGGTGGATAATATTGATCAATCAATCAATCAATCAATCAATCAATCAATCAATCAATCAATCAATTAAATCAATCAATCAGTTTTATATTTCTACAGCGCCAAATCACAACAAGAGTTATCTCAAGGCACTTTACAAATAGAGCAGGTAGATTGCAGGCTCTTTATTTTAGACCCAACAATTGAAACATTTCTCACATGCACAGTGTCTCAACACTGTTTCTCTCATGTCCCCCTTTGGAGGAAGAATAATTTTCATGCCCCGCCCCCGGCCTGACAAAATGAGCCAGGTTGCTGCAATTAAGCTGTTTTGCACTGCAAACTTTTCAAAAACAGGTTGTAGGCTTGATATAGCATTCTCAAGTCACGTTCAATATTGAGTATAACTACCCGCCCGTCATGAACCCCCCCCCCCCCCCCCCCGTCCCGTCATTCCTCTGCGCCCCCCAGGGGGCCCCACCCCACACTTTGAGAGACACTGATATACACAAATTGATATGCAACATAGTTAGGTCCTTGAAAGGATGCGCCTTCCCAGTGGTTTTTTAGTGGTGCTAAACCAACAAAGTTTGAAGCATAAAGTACCAAAGGCACAAGGTGCTGTATAGCACTCACAGAACTTCAGGACAAAGGAAATCTCTATTTCACTGATTAATTTGGCCGTGTCAAGCAAACACATGCAACATATTTTTGGTGCAAAAAACGTGATGTTGCAGAAAGATACAATGCGGATGTGTGTGCATGAGTGAAGTACGAATTCCATACATGTTTGTGGCTATCTAACATTCTTGTCTGTACTGTGGGCTATGTGTTTTTGCATACTGTTACGGTCTGCAGTGTAGACCTACATGTTCTTGTGTGAGGATGGGTCTGATGATGCATTTATTTTCTCAGACCCCTCATGCAGAAGTGTAGTGACTGTTGGCTCTCGGGCCGGGCAGGAAACAGTCGGATGCGTGGATGACTTTGAACAATCTGTGGAGCAGCCATGCATGGCCCTGCTTACTCTGTGTGAACCACTGTGCTACTGGAGGAAGGTTTGATGGCTTCCCCTTCTATATATCTGATGCTTTATAGTGGTTACCCCTTCCTCTGACAGCCTGTGATAGAACAGAATATGTCTTATACGTATACTATAGTCCTTTTGACTTATGTTCTTCTGATACTTTAGCCACATAGGTTCCATGTGTTTTATAATGTGTTTCCCTCATTTTTGTAATCTTGTTGTATGGCAATGTAAAAGAATACGCTTCATATGGATTCACTCACAAACGTGCACTGGAAATACCAAGAAGTAACGCCCCTATTCTTTGCCACAATTCTCTGTTTTCTTTAAAGCGGTAAAATATCTCTATTTGACTTGTTTTAATTATTTTAATGTAGCTTACAGTAATGCATTTTTGCTTGTTCCCCATTCCCAACCTGTGGGTCGGTGCCACTGGTTGCAAAAGTATTATGATCTTCGTGGGGGGGGGGGGGGGGGGGGGGGGATTAATTATTATTATTATTAGTAGTAGTAGTAGTAGTAGTAGGGCTAGTAGTAGTAGTAGTATTAGCATATGATAGTGCATTTTCTCCATTGTTGAATACCATTATTTAATTTGTAATCAATTATTTGTTAATTAGCCTATTGCAGACAGCTCCTCACTTTTACTTTCTGATTTGTGTGTGGTGCTGATGGACAGCTCCTTTAACACATGTTGGCCTCTGTACTGTTTACATGAACCTTGTGTTTTCCACTTTGTAACCTCTTTTATTTTTCTATGCTCTTTTCTAATATCTATTTGATGTAAAGCACTTGTCTTTGAATCGCCTGCTCTCTGTATGAAACTCGCCTTGCCTTGGCCTTCAGTCAGTTCATGCTGTGTAGCCTATGGAAGCGGAACCTTCGTGCACGGAGCTGTTTTCTGGGCGGAGGCTTTTCGCTGCTGCACAGATTCCTTTGACATTGCTTGAGAGGAGCAGGGTGAAGGTTTAGCAGCTGAAACATTACGGAGGACAGTGTGTGAGTTTGAAGCGGAGTCATGTACCGGCGGCCGCTGCAGGCTGCGCTCACAAACATCGTTAACGTGACAGCGTCCAGAGCCGCCACAGCTAAGGTAACAACACAACTAGCGTTAGCTTAGCTGGCTAATGATAGCCCTAGCCAGCCTGCACGTATCGTTAATTAGCACTGCATTATAAACTGCTTATGGTTAGAGAAGAACTTGTTGACTTTGGGTAAATAAGCAGTGACTGTCTGGAGTAATACCATTACCCATCGAATCAAAGCTCTCAAACCTGCCGACCTGTAGAGAGAGAGAGAGGGAGGGAGAGAGACTGTGTGTGTGTGTGTGTGTGTGTGTGTGTGCGTGTGTGCGTGCGTGCGCGCGCGCGTGTGTGAGGCATCATCAAATCAAAACACTGCTAACTAGCTAGCTAACTAGTTAATAGGATTACTCATCTGTGTCAGTTGGTGTCTGTGTAGGTGAACTTGACCGTGCTGCTTAACATCACTTAGCTCATGTTAACTGTCACGGAATGAGTCAAGACTTACCCTCAGGCTCTTCTAAAGTCCGTGTCAACACTGCCAGTTGAAGAGCCCTCCCATCGAGCATAGCATTTTCGTTAGACAATCTGTGTTGGGCATTAAACTCACCTTATTTCTGCACTTTGAAGTCACAGGTAGGGTCGGGTGGGGCAAACTAATTATATCGGAAGCCTAGTTGCGGAAAAAAGTGAGCTGTTCTTTTTTTTAAGACAAAGTTTGACGAGAATCACCGAGTTGCCTGGAAACAGAGTCCAGATGCATGCGCACTGGCATAATTTTGTCTTGTACCTACATTCTACAATGCATTTAGACAGACCACGACCGCTCACTTTTTTCCGGCAACTAGGCTTCCGATATAATTAGTTTGCCCCACCCGACCCTACCTGTGACTTCAAAGTGCAGAAATAAGGTGAGTTTAATGCCCAACACAGATTGTCTAACGAAAATGCTATGCTCGATGGGAGGGCTCTTCAACTGGCAGTGTTGACACGGAATTTAGAAGAGCCTGAGGGTAAAGTCAAGACCATAGACTGTATATGGTCAATGGTCAAAACCAACGTGTCCAGTGACATATATTTCTCAAACTTAAGTCAGATTTCTGAAGGCACAGTCAAATAAGATAAAAAAGGAGGGAGTGCTTCTCTTAGTGATCAGTAAGTCTTAAAAATAGACGATTTTCACGTAATTGTCAGTCCTGTTTGCTGTAATGTTTTCGGAGATGTCCTGTACTAGCAAACACTCACTGCAGCGGGAAGTGACCTGGGGTTCAATTTTAGAATGTTTCGTTGTCAAGTTAAAACCGTCTATTCACCTTATAAAATAAAAAATAAAAATAAAGTTTTCTCAACTCAACTCTCAACTCACCTCAACTTATTCAGAAGAGACCGTCTGGCTTGAGAGACTAACAGGAAGTGTAAATACAATCGGTGGTTCCAATTGCATTTACACTTCCTGTGACTCATAAACCTAGTCTGACTCATAATGTGAGTTAAACTAGGTTTGACCAGGTGAGTCAGACTAGTTTGAGCAGGTAAAACAGCTGGCGTTTTGAACAGGAAGTCACGATACAATGGGTCAAGTGGGCGGGGCTGCATAAGGTGAATAGTTGCACACTCATGGATTTGAATACGCAGGTTTTCCACAGTACTATTAAACAATCTTTAGGAATAAGTACTGAGTAGTAAATACTGAGAGCCTCTCAGAATTTGTGAATTAGGGGGGCAAAAGCTGTATTTGAAGTTATTCTGTTTGTTGCAAGGAAATTAGGCCCACACAATAATGTTAGGCTATACACGTTAAGTCAGAGATATGCCATATTATTCCCTGAACCCACAACAAATCACTCTCTTAACTAATAAGATGGAAGAACAACGCCATATATGAAGAATGACTTTATCTTCTTGACAGAGTAATACTATCTGATAGTAATTTGGCTTTTAAAATGTAAATTTCGGTGTAAGATGAATGAGTTATCTTTGTCATGTTGTGATAACCAAACCGGTAGGGTGGTGGCTCTCATTCATGGTCTATTGTTCAATTTCCTTCATAAATCCTACGTATATCATACATATATCATCATACCGTTCCACCGTGTGGATCCACGACCGTTTAACTTGTGATCTGTCGTGTATGAGTCTACTGTACTTCCTACTGTAGCGCCATGTAAAAAGTTACAGAACATTTCTGATGATCTTTACTTTGTAATGTTACCACATGCTTCTCCCAACAAATGTTTGCTGATCCGTACAAAAAAAAAAATAATGCCTGTCAGAGATGTTGTCTTTCAAAGGCAATGATGGTCCTTCTCATTCTCTCCCTTTCTGCCCCCTCTGTCTTCTCTCTCTCTCTCTCTCTCTCTCTCTCTCTCTCTCTCTCTCTCTCTCCCTCTCTCTCTCTCCCTCTCTCTCTCTCCCTCTCTCTCTCTCTCTCTCTCTCTCTCTCTCTCCCTCTCTCTCTCTCTCTCCCTCTCTCTCTCCCTCTCCCTCTCTCTCTCTCTCCCTCTCTCTCTCTCTCCCTCTCTCTCTCTTTCTCTCTCTGTGCCTCTTTGCATCTAGGTGTTAGATAAAGAAGCCTGTTTTGCCAGAGCTTTAGTCGCCTGCCAACTGGCCAGAGCCGCCTCTCCCTGCCTCACACCATGTCGGACACTGCACGTCACCACACAGGTAAGGGGACACACACACAGGGGTGGGGAAGGGGGGGGCAGTTCTGCGGCTCAGGAGGTAGAGCGGTCATCCACTAATCAGGTCGGTGGTTCGATCCCCGGCTCCTCCGGTCAGAAGGTCGGTGGTTCAATCCCCGGCTCCTCCAGTCCTCCAGCAAGATACTGAACCCCAACTTGCTCCTGATGGGTGTGCCAGCACCCTGCGTGGTAGCTTGCTCCTGATTGGCTGTGCCAGCACCCTGCGTGGTAGCTTGCTCCTGATTGGCTGTGCCACCACCCTGCGTAGTAGCTTCAGCTTGCCCCGATGGCTGTGCCAGTACCCTGCGTGGTAGCTTGTTCCTGATGGCTGTGCCAGCACCCTGCATGGTAGCTTGCTCCTGATTGGCTGTGCCACCACCCTGCGTAGTAGCTTCAGCTTGCCCCCGATGGCTGTGCCAGTACCCTGCGTGGTAGCTTGTTCCTGATGGCTGTGCCAGCACCCTGCATGGTAGCTTGCTCCTGATTGGCTGTGGCAGCACCCTGCGTGGTAGCTTGCTCCTGATTGGCTGTGCCACCACCCTGTGTGGTAGCTTGCTGCCATCGGTGTGTGAATGTAAACATGTAAAGAGCTTGTGAGCGGTCGTATACTAGAAAAGCGCTATATGTAATATATGCAGTCCATTCACCATACACACACACACACACACACACACACACGTACACATGCACATACACACACACACACAAATGTGCAATTCTGAACAGATTTATATATCATTCAAATGTCCCTGTAATCTGCAAAGCCTGACCGTCATCAACTCCCTGTGCCAACCACGGTTCTATCAGCAGCCAATCAAACGCCACGACCCAAAAGACCACGGTTCTATCTGCAGCCAATCAAACGCCACGACCCAGAATGCAAGTGCCGGGCCCCTGCTGCCCCCTCTCTCTCCCAGGCCTAATTCTGTACAGCACAGAGGAGAGAGAGAGAGAGAGAGAGGGAGAGGGAGAAAGAGAGAGAGAGCGTGAGAGAGAGAGAGAGAGAGAGAGCGCCCTGTATCAAAATACCAGCAGCCAAAGGAAAGAATGAAAGCTGAAAATGGTCAAAACATCGTATGCACATGAAGGTCACCACAATAAATGAATCTTCTTGAAACCATTTCCAAACACACAAACAGTTGCCCATACTGGTGAAGGGCAGTTGGGGCCGTGGAGGATGTAATTTAGACATCAAGGCAGCCAACAGCTGAGAATAGGTCCAACAGCTGCACTCTCTCTCTGTAAAGGCCAACTTCTGCAGGTGTGTGTCAACAACATCTGTGTGTGTTTGTGTGCAAGTGTGTGTGCGTGCGTGTGTGTGTCTATTTGTGCGCCGTTGATGTAATGGAGGATATACACTCACCGGGCACGTTATTAGGAACACCTTGCTAATAGCGGTGTGCTATATCGTATCGTTCGTGTTAATACCAGTACTATTCATATCGTGATAATGGCAGTATTCCGACTTGTTGATGTAATAACGTCGTACTGTTACGCTGCGTAACGCTATGACGTACTCACGGCAACAAGCATGGCTGAAAGCGGCTTCACGGGGGAGGAGTTAATCCCTAAAAGGCGAGTGAGCGACTTCAGTAGTGTGGAAGTGGTTTGGGTACAACAATAAACCTTGCTAATATCTTTGAAGGCAAACTGTTAAGTACAATGCTAACATATACAAACATACTGTATTTTGTTGCAATTGTATGTTCTTGAAATTAATAATACAATATTTTACAGTATTTTGTGGTATCGTCAAGAATATTGTTATTGCCGAAATACTAGGGGTGTCACGATACACTCAGTTCACGATACGATACGTATCACGATACTGGGTTCACGATAACGATACGATACGATACGATTTTAACAATATTTTTTTAAACTTGAATAATGACAATATATGACTGGAAAAGTAGTATTTTATTTGAAATGCACAAATACAAAACATGCTGTTGTGGGAAATTGTTATTACAATAACAACTAGAAAAAACATGAGATTGGAGATAAGGCTTATCTTGAAATAGAATGAGTTACACCGTCACTTAGATTTACTTTGAACTAAAAGGTTTCTCAGCAGTATAAATTCTCATTATGCATCTTCAGTTTTTCTTCAAACTCAAACAACAAGACTTTTCTTAGTCTATTTTTTATGCATCTTCAGTTTTTCCTGTCAAGTAAACAGTTTTGCCAGAAACTCAATTGAATGGTTTCTCTCCTGTATAACTTCTCATGTGTCTCTTCAGAGACTTGTTCAACTGAACTACTTTCCACACATTGAACTTCAACAAACAAAGACGTTTCTTTGTCTACTTTTGGAAAAAAAAAAAAAATTTTTTTTTTTTTTTTTTTTTTTTCACGATATGAGATTTCATCTCAACGATACATATCGTGACGTTTTACTATCGCGAAATTTCGTGGGACGATATATTGTGACACCCCTACGAAATACCCTGAAATATGGTGGTATTATTTTAGGGCCATATGCCCACCCCTACTTGCTAATACTGGGAAAGTATCAGCTTTCAGTTCAGCACCACAGCGAGACTGTGCATACTCGAACGTTAACTCGGCGCGTTGGCCGCGGTACACGTCCAAAACGTTATTGTGTCGTTTACCAAGAACTTGCAATCATGTCGGTGGGGGGGACATTTTATTGTCCCTCCATTTCAAAACTCATTCCGGTGAGCCTGCAGAAGGCTTTGCTAGATGAGGGACAAGCATGTTAAATGAGGAAATGGCATTTCCTCATTCCACACAACAAGGATTTGACGGCGCAGAGTCACATTTTTGAGGAGCTGCACGCCACCTACGCCGAGCTGCGCCGAGGGACGCCCAGCTGCGGCGACCCCCTCGGCGCAGTCAGCGCCGGCGATTTCGCTCGAGCATAATTTGCGCTTTACTGCTTTCTGTTCACCACAGCTGGAAAGAGGTTATCTGACTTTACTGTCAGCTTCAAACACTCACCGGATGTTGTGTTGTTGTTTTTGCACGATTCTGTGTCACCTCTCTAGAGACTCTGCTGTGCTGTGTGTGAAAATCCCAGGAGATGATCCGTTTCAGAAATCCTCAAAACTGAGATTAGGGATGCAGAACGATTGGCAACGTTTACCATTTATTTGAATTTAAATGTTTATTTATAAATGAATCATTTTAACCCGATCAATCCTCTTCGGTCTCCATCCGCCCATAAAGGCTTTAAAATGAGATGCCTGCGTAGGCCCAAAACCAACACGACAGGCTGATAAAATGACCGACTCTCTCTCTCTCTCTCTTTCTCTCTCTCCAGCTGTGTAATGTGAAGGAGACGCCCCAGCACACGGAGGAAGAGGTGGGGGCCTTCACTAAGCTCATTGAGGCCATGGGCTTCACAGGACCCCTCAAATACAACAAATGGGTGAGTGATGGAGAGGGAGTGATGGAGAGAAAGGGGAGAGGGAGTGATGGAGAGAAAGGGGAGAGGGAGAGAGGGCGGGCGTAACCTGCGCTGTGTCGACAGCACTGGCAGCAACCCGTGTTAAGAGCTCGCCCAGGGGTGGAGCAGCCGGGATTCCATCCACCGACCTCCCACTTCCAAAGCGGACACACACACACACACACACACACACACACACACACACACACACACACACACACACACACATTTAACACATACATTTAACACATACATTTGACCATGCCAAATTTCACAGACCGACCGAGGATCATGTAATTCCCCCCCCCCCCCCAGTGCACCCCCAAACAGAGGAGGCGCTAGTGCAGCGACCAGGACACATACTCTTAATCCGGCTTCCCACCCGCAGACACGGACAATTGTGCCTGTATGGACGCCTGACCAAGCCGGAGGTAACCCGGGGGGGGGGGCTCGAACCCGCGGCCCTCGTGTTGATAGGCAGGGGAATCTACCACCGCAGATCTTTCACAATTTCATCTTTTTTAGTCACATGCACCTCCTCATCACAGCCTTGTAGTGTGTGTACGTTTCCCAACAACTCGCACATCGTAAAAGCTTCAAAGGATGATGTTGTTTTTAATGGTCATGGCGCAGGTTTGGTTGTGTGGGAGGTTTTTGGACACAGAGTCTCCGAGGTGGCGTACAGTAAGTGTGGAGGAAGTGGGTTGTTGGTGTGTCCCCCTGGCAAAGCGTTGGGCTACAGGCCGGCTTGGCAACACATCTCTGACCTCATATCCTGTTTCAGCTCAGAGGGCTGTGCTGCCTTGTGCAAGAGCGCTGCATCCAAACACATTTTTTGTTTCAGCCCACAAAAATATCTCACGGTCACGGTGGACTGTTAAAGGCAGGTGGTTAACTGAAAATACAGTACTACTCACTCAGGGATGAACCGTATTGGATCTTTTTGCCGATATCAGATATGCTGTTATTTTACAACTCTGACAGATTGCTGATATGGGCACATTTTTTCCACCTTATTTCAGAGAACATCAAGGGCCCTATCTTCCCAAAAACGCCAATTTAGTGCGCAATGCAAATTGGGGGTGGACACAAGCGCATGCCTGTGATAATTGTACTGGGCATTGGCTGCCACAAGCCAAAGCAGGCGTTTCAGCGCTAAAATGTGGGATAGATGGCATTATCCTATTGTCAGCAGCGCGCAATTACTTTGCACTAAGAGCTTTGAAAAGGACCTTTTACGCCCAAATACCTCACTGCGCTGGGAGTGCACCGTAATCTCCGTGCAGCGCAGCGCAAAAAATAATTCCTTTTGGATATGTCATTACGCACAGCCTTGCCACACCAATACATCAAATTATGCTGCTAAAATTGGGTATTAGCAGATAATTCAGTGAGGCAATCAACTATAACTCACTGAGAAACTTTTATCACATCGCAAAGAGGGAAATGAATTGAGAAAACTTGTTGGACAATGGACATAGGCTATTTACCTTCATAACCCGGAGGGTCGTTGGCACCACAGACGATCTGTCAATAAGCTCTCTCCATCTCTCTCTCTGTCCTCGCACAAGTGAGTACACTCTATTACGCGTGGAGAGAATTACAGTATATTGCATGCCTCGCGCAAACAGCCATTGCGAGACGGGAATCTGATTGGTTTTGATTGACGTAATGACCAGCATTGCCTGGCCACACCGTGAATAATTCTGGTAGTTAAGACCGCCCAAATCCCGTTTGCGCAGGCATTTGGGGACGCAGATGATTTTGACACGGCTCTAATTTGCGTCTGCAACACGTGCCGTGAACGTTTCCGCATGCCCGCCGAGAATTGCATCCCCAACATATTTTGGGGCTATTTTAACTTAGAAATCAGATCAAATTATTACGCTTACTCTTATGGTGATGGCCCACTGGCAGATGCAGACATAAATACAATGCTTTTCAAAATGTACACATTCACTGGGCAAAATAGGAAAAGTACCTTCAACTTAGACATGTGCATATATTTATTTATGTAACATTTTCTTTCAAACAAAACTGCAAGATTCATCCTACTTAAACAGGCTTGGATGATATATCTGCCTGTCATATTGGCAGAAATGTTCGTTTCGGGCTGATGCGGATATTTCATTTTAACCCATTGATACCTGATGCAGCATTTGTGTGTGTATCCCTTTAAGAGTCAGTACACAGCCCAGCCGGCAGGAAAGTCTTGCGGGTCTTGACGAGAGTTGGTGAAACTCACCCCGAATGAGGAAATGAGATCCCTGTAAAGAGTAGTGGAAATAGCCCGGGGGTGAATAGCCAGTCTGATGTTTCTTTAGGGGTCATATAATGACGATATGGGTAGAACACAGGAAGAAAACTGTCTATTTACATGGAGTAACAGCACGCTGCCATGTGGTCCCGATGGAGCGCATTCAAGGACTGGCTTGGAGTACTCTTTCGATCACAACAACGCCTACGACGGTCCAAATCGCTGTGGAGAACACTGGGTGAGTCGTCAGATAATAATTAATGTGAGGAGAGGGCTCCAGGTTAAAAAAAAACGAAATTCTCCTTTAAAGGGATACACACACAAATGAGGGATATACACGCAAATGCTGCATCAGGTATCAATGGGTTAAAGCCTTTATCAGCTGATACCGACGACGTGCCGATATCATCGTGCAACTGAGTTTATTATCTTATATTATTATGTTACCTCTTAAGTTTGTCGATGTTTCCGTTAAAGATAAAGTTACAGGGACAAGTTACATCCATTGAGTTGCATTTTGACCTTCTGTTCACAAGTTTCCAGTAACACCAATTGTGATGATTTGAGTAGACTCAGTTCTGAACTAGAGAGTGAGAACTTTCACCAGCTTTCCTTGTTAAAACTGGGTGGAAACAATTACAGTTTAAAAAAAAAGCATTGCAAAACCAATCCAGAGTGTTTAGGGCGGACCTTCATGCAGAAGTTTTGTGCTTGTAAACAGACAAATAAAGTAACGTTGCTCGGGATATCCATTTACAATGTTGTCCATGTTACAAAGTGATTCTCTGTATCTCCAGTTTGTTTCACTACGGAGGATAATGGGGGGAGAGCATCATTTCCGGTAACTTGTCAAAGGGGCGTAGGTTTGTAGCAGACGCCGCTGTTCAAGTAACTCTTTTTGGCGAGGACTTCCCAGGCGGTTGGTAGGTGGAGATCTCCAATTGTCTGGGAGCCGAGACTATGATTTGAGTAACATTTTTCTACTGCCATTTCTGCATCTTGTATCAATATCTTGACCATTTTTGACTGCACCTGGCTTTCTAAGTAAAATGAAATATTTGTATATTTTATAATGAAATATTTAAATTATTTTAATTTTAACATTTTAACATTTTTTTTTATATTGCCGATATTTACTCTATTCTTTTACTTTATATTATTCTCTTTAAATCGTGCACCTTTTGGATTGTACTAAATTCCTATTTATCACTCAGGAACCTTCTAATCTGTGTGTATATATCAGACTGCACTTATATTTCTCTGTCATTTTATCTTTTATATTTTTTGTCTGCTGACTAGTGACCGCTACTCCGCATACGACACTAAGTCAAATTCCTCGTATGTGATCTGATTACGTACTGTGGCAATAAAAGTGATTCTGATTCTCATTCTCTCTCATCTTCATAATGCCAACATCCTATTATATATTAATTGTACACTCTTGAACATCTCTCAATATATCATTAATTGTATAGTCCGACTCCTAAGTCCTAACATGTCTGTAAACAATCTTTGGTAATTGATTGCTAATGATGTCTTCTCTTTTTCGTTTGTGTTTGCAGAAAATCAAGATTGCTGCCTTGCGCATGTACACATGCTGTGTAGAGAGAATCAACTATGACGACTTCTTTGAGAGTAAGAGTGAAACATGTCAAACAAAGTGGTGGAGCAGTATAGGTTTAACTCACTTATATTTCTAGGAAGTCCATTCAAGCCTATATATTTTTTGTTATATATATTTTTTTCCTTATATTTTTTGAAATCTCTCTTACATTAGACATAATCTTTTCCAAGGGCATGCAGTAGTTGAGTTCGTTTACCCGTTGTGAGTGACTGGGGGGGTCCTCCATTTGCAAATACAATCCATTTATATAGAATAATATTTTTCGCTGCTGTCATGGTGGCCAATCCAAGAAAACCAGCTGGATGTACTGAATTGAACTGGAGACTAGAGTAATCTCTCCCAGAAGTACTATGGAAGGTGATAAATGAATGTGCATATTTAAAGCTTTCTTGAGTGTATTTTTCTATGGCCTCCCACCATTGTACTAACTTTGGACACCCCCAGTATCTAAACTCTGAATACCCCAAATATTTGGTTTGGACAAGTTGTTACAGCTCTGCTAAAAATGCATGCAGTGTGTGCTTTAATATTCATAGCAGCATGGTGCTGCTATGAATATGAAAGTTGTCCAGTATTATTTTATTTGCTTGTCAGCAGATGACTTTCTGTAGAAAGAATTAGTTATTAGATCGTTTTACAGCAATGTGTTTTTTTACTCTGGAGACCTGTTTAACGTGTCCATGACACATCTGTGTGTTCCACCCCAAAATATTCGGGAGAAAGCAGTATCAATCTCATGCCATCGTCAATGTAATATTCAAAATATGATGTGATATCAGTTTAATAGACTTATAATACTAGAAATTGTGCGCGCGCTCGATTTCTAGGCTGGAGGAGATGATGCGCCATGGGTGCACTTTTTTGGGGGGTTATGACTAAACACGTGCCACATGTGTCTCATGCCACATCATCCATATCATCAGTGGGTACGAACGACATCACTTGATGACTGTGGGGCATGACATGACATCATCAGTGGTTATGACATCATCCTTAATGTCACTCAGTGCTTTCCAGTTGACCCTTGCCCCCCGCTGCCCGCTGCCCTCATCTCTGTCAGGGATTGGCTGCTTAGAGCGTACGTAGCCTTCCTGGTCGTACCAGGCCCTCAAAGACCTCAGCAGCAAACTTCATCACTGATGACATGTTCAATGGCATCATCCGTGGGAAGCAGGGAAGGGAATGCTGATGATGTCACTGATGATGTCACTGATGATGGCTCTGTGAGTGTGAAGGCCTAAAAATGTAAAATATCACTCTAGTGCCCCTGTGGGCAGATGTTTTTCAGCTTTCTTTTGCACTAGATTAATTCCAGACCCCTGAAAAGAGTTTTGGCAAATTTAGAAGGATATTGGAGTAACAGCTGGGGAGATAAATGTGCTCAGACCAACATGCAGACGCATTTGGTGATTCTATAGTAAGAAGATGCTGAACGTTGATAGAAAGCGTGCCGTTTGTAGGGGTCAAATCTGACATGATGTCCCCAGAGAGGCGAGTTAGAGACACCCTGGTTCACAGCTCTGTGCTCTGATCCTATACAGGTCTCCTGTTTAACTGAGTGAGAGACCCCAGCCCGCCATGTTAATGATCTGAACCTGACCCAAACACTCCCTGTGTGAAGGCACCACTTTCCCTCCGTCACACACACACACACACACACACACACACACACACACACACACACACACACACACACACACACACACACACACACACTCTGCTGGCACTGCTACACACACACACACACACACACACACACACACACACACTGCTGGCACCGCTACCAGTCCTGACAAGGCCAAAGTATACATATACAGCATTGGTTTGGTACTGGTCCCGGTCCAAACACACACACTGGCAGTAAACAGAGAGGCGTTGGTAGTGGGACCGCTCCAAACGGAGCTGAGGGGCGTTCAGGGACACTGTCACCACCTGCCTGACACATTTATTTGACACTTTACTGCCTGGCACACATGTGCACAGCACTGCACACACACACACACACGCACGCACACACATACACACACACACACACACACACACACACTCTCTCTCTCGCTCTCTCGCTCACCCACGCACCCTTGGACCTGCCACTTGCAGCTTACTGCATTTTAAACTCTGCAACAGCAAAAGCGCGCTCATACATATTCAGTATGCAGGGTCCCCTGGTACACAGGTGTCTCATACATATTCAGTATGCAGGGTCCCCTGGTACACAGGTGTCTCATACATATTCAGTAGGCAGGGTCCCCTGGTACACAGGTGTCTCATACATATTCAGTATGCAGGGTCCCCTGGTACACAGGTGTCTCATGCATATTCAGTATGCAGGGTCCCCTGGTACACAGGTGTCTCATACATATTCAGTAGGCAGGGTCCCCTGGTACACAGGTGTCTCATACATATTCAGTATGCAGGGTCCCCCGGTACACAGGTGTCTCATACATATTCAGTATGCAGGGTCCCCTGGTACACAGGTGTCTCATACATATTCAGTAAGCAGGGTCCCCTGGTACACAGGTGTCTCATACATATTCAGTAGGCAGGGTCCCCTGGTACACAGGTGTCTCATACATATTCAGTAGGCAGGGTCCCCTGGTACACAGGTGTCTCATACATATTCAGTAGGCAGGGTCCCCTGGTACACAGGTGTCTCATACATATTCAGTATGCAGGGTCCCCTGGTACACAGGTGTCTCATACATATTCAGTATGCAGGGTCCCCTGGTACACAGGTGTCTCATACATATTCAGTAGGCAGGGTCCCCTGGTACACAGGTGTCTCATACATATTCAGTATGCAGGGTCCCCTGGTACACAGGTGTCTCATACATATTCAGTATGCAGGGTCCCCTGGTACACAGGTGTCTCATACATATTCAGTATGCAGGGTCACCTGGTACACAGGTGTCTCATACATATTCAGTATGCAGGGTCCCCTGGTACACAGGTGTCTCATGCATATTCAGTAGGCAGGGTCCCCTGGTACACAGGTGTCTCATACATATTATTCAGTATGCAGGGTCACCTGGTACACAGGTGTCTCATACATATTCAGTATGCAGGGTCCCCTGGTACACAGGTGTCTCATACATATTCAGTATGCAGGGTCCCCTGGTACACAGGTGTCTCATACATATTCAGTATGCAGGGTCCCCTGGTACACAGGTGTCTCATACATATTCAGTATGCAGGGTCCCCTGGTACACAGGTGTCTCATACATATTCAGTATGCAGGGTCCCCTGGTACACAGGTGTCTCATACATATTCAGTATGCAGGGTCCCCTGGTACACAGGTGGCTCATACATATTCAGTATGCAGGGTCCCCTGGTACACAGGTGTCTCATGCATATTCAGTAGGCAGGGTCCCCTGGTACACAGGTGTCTCATACATATTCAGTATGCAGGGTCCCCTGGTACACAGGTGGCTCATACATATTCAGTATGCAGGGTCCCCTGGTACACAGGTGTCTCATACATATTCAGTATGCAGGGTCCCCTGGTACACAGGTGTCTCATACATATTCAGTAAGCAGGGTCCCCTGGTACACAGGTGGCTCATACATGATTATGATTAGCATGATCTCTGGTACCAGCCTCTCTGTGACCCAGCTTATAGAGAGGTTAGGGGAGCAAGATCTCTGGTACCAGCCTCCCTGTGACCCAGCTTATAGAGAGGTTAGGGTTAGCATGATCTCTGGTACCAGCCTCCCTGTGACCCAGCTTATAGAGAGGTTAGGGTTAGCATGATCTCTGGTACCAGCCTCTCTGTGACCCAGCTTATAGAGAGGTTAGGGTTAGCATGATCTCTGGTACTCTGTGACCCAGCTTATAGGTAGTAAAACATGGAACCGTGAATGGCAAGAAATCGCCAAAATTCTGCAACCCAGTACTGAAGACACAGTACTATACTGTATACTTGAAGAATACAGCAGAAAGTGGAAAATGTGTTTAAAACAAAGAAGAAAAAAAAACAGCTGAAACTAAATCAGTTCATGCTCTGTGCAGCTAGAGACTGTCAATGACTGGTGGACGTGTCAATTGTCCCACCACTTTTTGTAACGTGTGTCTGTGTGTGTGTGTGTCTGTGTGTGTGTGTGTGTGTGTGTGTGTGTGTGTGTGTGTGTGTGTGTGTGTGCGCTTGTGTTGCAGAATGTACCCTCCCCGACACGCTCAACTCTTGGTTCCTGATAGCACAGCTGCATGTATGGTGAGTTTTATACACGCGCACACACACACACAAAATAGTGTGGACTTTTTCATTTTCTGTTAGATCTCATATCATGTCTTTCTTTTCCACTATTCTCTCCATATTTCACGCCCCCCTCCCACACACTTCTGATGTTGCTCCCCCCTCCCTCTCTCTCCCTCTCTCTCTCTCTCTCTCTCTCTCTCTCTCTCTCTCTCTCTCTCTCTCTCTCTCTGTCAGGATGTGTTTGGTACGGATGCGACAGGAGGGCAGAGAAGGGAAGTACATGTGCCGTTACATCGTCCACTCCATGTGGGAGGATGTAGAGCAGAGGAGCAAGATCATGGGGGTAAGTGTGTGTGTGTGTGTGTGTGTGTGTGTGTGGAGATGGGAGGGGTCTCATTCATAAAACGATACCTAGATTTATTTATTTTTGTGTGTGTGTGTGTGTGTGTGTGTGTGTGTGTGTGTGGGGAGGTGGGGGGACGTCATCGGGGGTCTCATTTATAAAACGGTACCTAGATTTTTTTCTTTTTTGTGTGTGTGTGTGTGTGTGTGTGTCTGTGTGTTACCTCACAAACGCCATTTTCAAGCTCGGTAACGCCATATCTCAGTAACACCTTGACGTAATTTCTTCACATTTGGCTCAAACCTCAAAGTCTGGGCAGACATGGATGTTGACTGCTAACTTGTTGGCAGAGGCTATATCCACAGTGCGGTCCTTCTAGTACTAAAAGTGATTGAGAAAAATGAATGGGGAAATATCGGAACCCGAGGTGACATCATGATGTCATGTGACTTGTTGAGCTCTGTAACTAGTTGAGGGGCGGAGTCAGTGTGAGGCTTGTGCTTGTATGGAACTTTCAAGTTGAAATTCTAGTGACTGTTTTATAAATGAGAGCCAAAGTCCCTCAGCAGGATTAAGCCCACAGGAATCATGTAACCGCATTTTCACCATACATACATATTGTACATACATGACATGACATGTATAGCCTGATGCACAGTGTGTCTATGACAGCACACAGGATAGTAGAGCCCAATTAGAACAGCTCAAAGGACGTTTATGAGTCATGTTGAGGAGGCCATAAGGAGATCACATGACAATGATTCCACAGCATTCAGCATGTCCTCAGCTCTGACGGAATGCCCTGCATAATGACCCTGGACATAACCAAAAGTCCTAGATAATGACCCTGGACATAACCAAAAGTCATGCATAATGACCCCGGACATAACCAAAAGCTGCAGCAGCTCTGGTAGAAAGTCCTGCATAATGACCCTGGACATAACCAAAAGTCCTGCATAATGACCCTGGACATAATGACCCTGGACAAAACCAAAAGTCCTGCATAATGACTCTGGACATAACCAAAAGTCCTGCATAAAGACCCTGGACATTATGACCCTGGACATAACCAAAAGTCCTGCATAATGACCCTGGACATTATGACCCTGGACATAACCAAAAGCTGCAGCATCATTGAAGTCCTCCTTCATGCTTTTATCCTACATTAGCATTGCAGTAGCTACAGTTGTATTTTCATTCAGTCATTCAGCCCATTTTCAGGACTCGTGACTCAACTTGGACTGATTACAACACTGGCAACAGAATAAGCATATTGCTACGTAGGTCCAAACCGCTACTTATGAAAACAGAACAAATGGTCGTTCTGTTTAATAATAACTCATGACTGTAGAAACAATTGAAGCAGCTGAACAAGAGTTCTACCCCAGCAGGCAGCCTCCTGGTGCCAAGGCTTCTGAGCAGGTCCCAGGAGAGGCAGCCTCCTGGTTCCAAGGCTTCTGAGCAGGTCCCAGGAGACGCAGCCTCCTGGTTCCAAGGCTTCTGAGCAGGTCCCAGGAGAGGCAGTCTCCTGGTGCCAAGGCTTCTGAGCAGGTCCCAGGAGACGCAGCCTCCTGGTTCCAAGGCTTCTGAGCAGGTCCCAGGAGAGGCAGTCTCCTGGTGCCAAGGCTTCTGAGCAGGTCCAAGGAGAGGCAGTCTCCTGGTGCCAAGGCTTCTGAGCAGGTCCCAGGAGACGCAGCCTCCTGGTTCCAAGGCTTCTGAGCAGGTCACGGGAGAGGCAGCCTCCTGGTGCCAAAGCTTCTGAGCAGGTCCCAGGAGACGCAGCCTCCTGGTTCCAAGGCTTCTGAGCAGGTCCCAGGAGAGGCAGCCTCCTGGTTCCAAGGCTTCTGAGCAGGTCCCAGGAGAAGCAGCCTCCTGGTTCCAAGGCTTCTGAACAGGTCCCAGGAGAGGCAGCCTCCTGGTTCCAAGGCTTCTGAGCAGGTCCCAGGAGAAGCAGCCTCCTGGTTCCAAGGCTTCTGTTCTGAGCAGGTCCCAGGAGAGGCAGCCTCCTGGTTCCAAGGCTTCTGAGCAGGTCCCAGGAGACGCAGCCTCCTGGTGCCAAGGCTTCTGAGCAGGTACCAGGAGAGGCAGCCTCCTGGTGCCAAGGCTTCTGAGCAGGTCCCAGGAGAGGCAGCCTCCTGGTGCCAAGGCTTCTGAGCAGGTCCCAGGAGACGCAGCCTCCTGGTTCCAAGGCTTCTGAGCAGGTCCCAGGAGACGCAGCCTCCTGGTTCCAAGGCTTCTGAGCAGGTCCCAGGAGAGGCAGCCTCCTGGTTCCAAGGCTTCTGAGCAGGTCCCAGGAGACGCAGCCTCCTGGTTCCAAGGCTTCTGAGCAGGTCCCAGGAGAGGCAGCCTCCTGGTTCCAAGGCCTCTGAGCAGGTCCCAGGAGAGGCAGCCTCCTGGTGCCAAGGCTTCTGAGCAGGTCCCAGGAGAGGCAGCCTCCTGGTGCCAAGGCTTCTGAGCAGGTCCCAGGAGACGCAGCCTCCTGGTGCCAAGGCTTCTGAGCAGGTCCCAGGAGAGGCAGCCTGGCGGCTGTCGCTGCTCCACAGTCCTCCCCTCTATTCTTTCTCAGTGGAGCAGCTCCAGGAAGTGACATCACGCTCGCCTCGCTGACCTCACAGACTTAAAGCTTGGCTTCTCTCGCTTTCAGAAAGACTTTCTCATACACACAAATCTAGACTTAACTGTCCAGGAACATAGAGGAAAAAACATACTGTAATTCTGTGTGTGTGTGTGTGTGTGTGTGTGTGTGTGTGTGTGTGCTGTGCAAGTGAAAGTTATGTTCCTCAATTTCTAATGTCTCTGAAATCAGCCATAAAACAATGTTGCTTGTAACATGAAGCGTCCGGAGTGTGTGGATCATATGTGATAGCAAACATATACTCTGAATGTACTCTGAACACTATGGCTGATTCACTTAGTGTTTCTATGCCTCCGCCGGTGATAGCCGCGGCCGGAGACATTATGTTTTCGGGTTGTCCATCCGTCCGTCCGATGCTCGTGAACGCGATATCTCAGGAACGCCTAGACGGAATTTCTTCAAGATTTGGCTCAAACGGCCACTTGGACTCAACGAGGAGCTGCTTCGATTTTGGTGGTCAAAGGTCAAAGTTCAAGGTCACTGTGACCCACGTGTCCGTCCTAATTGCAACTCTTTCACTCCATTTCTTATGTTGTAATGTTATATTCTTAAACAGGTTGGTCATTGCATCATGTGCTGTAGTTTTATTTTGCTGTTTTCTAAGCTGAATAAACGCTGTAGTCGGGTGAAGGGCGTCCTTGGATTGAGAAATCGGGGAAAGGTGGTACTGAAGCCCAAAACAAGTGTGAGAACCGCTGATGGTGTGAACACACTGGCTTTGCATTATAGGGCGTAATCTTTCATTATAGGGCGTAATCTTTCATTATAGGGTGCAACATTAACACCAGCCTGCAGCCAAGTGCTGTTCAGTTTGCCTGCTTCAGCAGGTCACACAGCAACCCTGTGACAGCCTCTCTCTCTCTCTCTCTCTCTCTCTTAGAGCCCGACCCATACTGGATTTTTTTATGCCGATACCGATATTAGGGAGTAAAATATATATTCTTATATTATATATGCACACATTATATTACACTTTTTTTTGTTGTTGCAATGATCCCTCAAATATCAAACACTTGACAAAGATATGACTTGACATGACTTGAGATATGTAATGTAGGCAGGATATTTTACAGCTTATCAATCAACTTTATTGTCCAGAATTACATCAATGCAATGAAATAGTAAACTTCACTAGGAATTTAATAATTATAAATAACTAGAAATAGAAAAACACAAATAGAAGAAGAATAAAAAAAAAAGATCAAATATACACAACATGCTGTCTATAAAAAAAAATCGGCCAACATAACGACTGATACCGATATATCGCTTATCGGCCGATATAAGCCGATAATATCGGTGGACCGAGCCAGTGAGACTCTCTGTCTCTACCTGCTGAACAGTGAGCCAGTGAGACTCTCTCTCTGCCTGCTGAACAGTGAGCCAGTGAGACTCTCTCTCTCTCTCTGCCTGCTGAACAGTGAGACTCTCTCTGCCTGCTGAACAGTGAGACTCTCTCTCTGCCTGCTGAACAGTGAGACTCTCTCTCTCTCTCTCTGCCTGCTGAACAGTGAGACTCTCTCTCTCTCTCTCTCTCTCTGCCTGCTGAACAGTGAGACTCTCTCTCTCTCTGCCTGCTGAACAGTGAGACTCTCTCTCTCTCTGCCTGCTGAACAGTGAGACTCTCTCTCTCTGCCTGCTGAACAGTGAGACTCTCTCTGCCTGCTGAACAGTGAGACTCTCTCTCTCTCTCTCTCTCTGCCTGCTGAACAGTGAGACTCTCTCTCTCTCTCTCTCTCTCTCTCTGCCTGCTGAACAGTGAGACTCTCTCTCTCTCTCTCTGCCTGCTGAACAGTGAGACTCTCTCTCTCTCTCTCTCTCTGCCTGCTGAACAGTGAGCCAGTGAGAGCAGCAGGTGAGCTTTGGGGTCCGCCAGTCAATTTGGCCGCTGGATGAAAAGGTTAAATTTCCTTATAAAAACACTTCAACGCTGCCAGTCGCCACATACTGTATATAATCCAAGTCACTGAGAGCGGCTGCCTGCAGGGGGCGTCAGTGTGGCTTGCAGGCGGAGGGCGAAGCAATCACATGTCTCTATGTTACGCCTGATGTTAACAGAGCAGGATGGCTGGCCGGGAGCCAAGGTCAAGATCACTGTTTACAATGAGGTCTGTAGTTTGACTCCTCTAGCCTGGCCTGACAGAAAGAGGTCACACATGAGAGATTACTGTGTGTGTGTGTGTGTGTGTGTGTGTGTGTGTGTGTGTGTGTGTGTGTGTGTGTGTGTGTGCACTGTGCGTGTGTGCGTGATGGGCGGAGCATGTGGGGCTGCAGGTGTTTTCACAGCTGTGCATGTGAACTGCTTTTTGTCAGCATACGTACATACACATGCATATATCCTTATTTGAGTTGAGGCCTCCTCTCACACACACACACACGCACATACATACACACACACACACACACACACACACACACACACGCACATACATACACACACACACACACACACACACACCACAGGCTACATCCCCACGACACGGATTCGTTCTAAACCAGCGTCTTAAAAGGAAAGTGATGTCTGTCCCGAGTGTTGCAGCTGCGCTCAAGCAAAAACCTATGTCCATACTAGTGCTGCACGATTCATCGAATCGCAATCTCAATCGCGATGTCCGCACATGTGATTACATAACCGCAAAAGGGTGCGATTATTGATATATTATATAATATATATTGATTTATTTATGTTTGCGTGTGCCTCGTCTAACATTACACGCGACGCAGCAGATAAACAAACACACGTTTCTCTGCCACCACACTGGACATCAACACTAGCGGCAGGAGACTTCTCCCACTCCTGCAAATACAGTAATGTTGTGTATAACGTTAACACAAACATATAACATCTTACCTAGAGAGAGCAGCCATGAGATCGCTAACAGCTGGCTAAGCTAAGCCACTAGCCGATCAGAAAAGCATGTAAACACAGCCATGTGATTAGTGAGAAAGTTGGTAAAAGAATGAGAGAGCTGCGGGTGCTTATGCAGAACTAGTGCACGTTTAAGTGTACAGAGAAAAAACACTCCAGTCTGTCATAGGGCTGGGCAATATAATCGATACGGCAATATATCGCGATATTTTATTTCCCGATACTGTATCGATACTTGGATGCCAAGTATCGCGATATTAAAAAAATATATATATGTTGCAGGCCATGCCATGCCAGGCCTCTGCATCTGGTGATTCCCACCCCTAATCGATACTGTATTGATATTTCCCATATCGATGCGTTCAGTAACACTCAACACTCAGTAGTTTTGACTAAATTTGTCCACTAACTTATCAGTATAATGTGATGTACAATACATATTATTACACTACCTGGGTGGTACACAGTGTGTTGTATCTTTAGCTCTATTATTTAATTTTGAGTAAATTCTGTAGAATATCGCAATATATCGCAATGTGTATCGCATCGCAATTTATCGGGATACAATCTGTATCGTGACCCAAGTATCGTGATACGTATCGTATCGTGAGATCCTTGCCAATACCCAGCCCTAGTCTGTCAGCTCGCCTTCAGTGTCTGCATGTAACCTCCTTTGAGAGAGCCTGGTGACGCCATGTTAACGTGCTGTAACCTCGTGTCACCAGGCTCTCTCTAAAAGAAGACGAGTCAGGTGAGTGTGGTGTTTAAGGTCAAGTGTAATCTGTTGCTACAAAAGAAATAAACTGGGTGTGTCTTACTCATTGTATTACTGGACAGACGTGTAACTAACTTTGCAATGTGAGCCATCTTACTCAGCCTATGTGCTGTAACACAGTGCTGCAGTTTCTTTTGTCTGTTTGAGGCAGGCACATGTCTCAAACACAGAGCCGTATAATAGAAGAGTTCCGGCATCTCCATTCACTCCAATGGACCAGTTTTTTTCCAGGAAGTAGAAAGTGGAACTCTTGAGTAAAAAAAGCAGCACTGTGGAGTTGCAGCAAAATAGACAGTTTGTGTTGTACTTTGAAAGGGTTTTTCATCCCTTGAATCAAATTGTACATTATCAGCTTTATTTTAGCATGCAAAAGTAGCGCAAGACCCATTCCTGGCTGTTCATTGGCTAATGAGTCTCGCATTTTAGTCCTCCGCTGACGCCACTCTCTTACTAGAGGACACTACTCAAACATAGACTGATATCACAGGATGTTGTGAAGAGTACATGGCTATATAATTTGTAAAGGTTTTATAAAAAAAATATATATATGCTGTATTCTGATCATAAAATGTTTTATATTTTTTGAAAGATACATTTATTTCAAATTGTTTTATTTATTTATTTTTTTATATATTTTAATATGTTTCATGTATTTTAGTCTGATACTGTGAAAGCATGGTATTTTTGTCCAAGGTAGTCATGCCATCAAAAACTCATAACCGGCACATTCCTAGATACCATTTGTTTATTATATCGCAATTGCAATATTGTCCACAATAATCGCACCTTTTCCCCAAATCGTGCAGCACTAGTCCATACTAACAGGCTTGAATGCACATATCTCATGCTGTGTGTGTTCAGCAAAATAATCTCCACAAATGAGGACCACTTTTATGACTTTTGAAGCGTTTCCTGAAAATCGTGTTAAAAAACACACACAATTTACGCTTCCAAAGTCATAAGGTGGTCCTTATTTGCCGAGATTATCTTGCTGAAGACAAACTTTGCCGTTTCATAAACTTTTGTTGACCGCAAACCTCATTTCATGCATTTGACCGAAATTCCCGTACAAAAAAAAATCTTTGACTTTTACACGTACGAGCCAGAAATGCTAATGTCCAGGTCTTCCAGACTCATTCCTGCGGTAGTACTGTATTCTGAGTTTTGTAGCTGACCCTGACCTCTGACCTCCATACGAGGCGGGACAAGAGAAAACAGAGCGGCCCTACAGGGCTCAGTCATGTCTCACATTATAGGCAGACGTGGACCTGTTGTGGATGCTTGTTTTCCAGACCATTTGTTTTGAAAGCACACCTGTGGTTTGAGTTCCCCTCGCCTCTCACCAGCACCCCCTGCTGGCTGTTACCCTCGCCTCTCACCAGGCACCCCCTGCTGGCTGTTACCCTCGCCTCTCACCAGGCACCCCCTGCTGGCTGTTACCCTCGCCTCTCACCAGGCACCCCCTGCTGGCTCCCACCTGGTGCAGACACTGTAATATTGTGTCATGTGATATTATTCTCTGCTATGTTTAAATCAGTGGCTCTCAAACCTTTTCACGTCAAGGAGGAGCCCTAAACGCACACAAGTTAGACCACAGACCCCCGTCTGATCAGATTGTTGCTTTTAAAAGTTTGATTACAGAACCTGTATGAAAGGTAGGGGTGTCAAAATTAATCGTTTAATCGATGCATCGAGATGCGGACGTGTGAATCAAATCGTTTACAGATGAATCATTGAATCGTTTATTTTTAAATTTCTGTTGACATTCAGATTTTAATGCACTTTCTAAGTCAAAAAGGGACTTCATATTTATCTGACTGCTTGTATTAATTGATGAAAAGTAGCCGTGTGCAGTAAAAATATAGAAAATTGAGGATTTGATACTTGGAGCTGCCATACTTTTGAGCTGTATCCAGATGCATCGTGGAATCTAATCGAATCGTTGACAGATGAATCGTAATCGAATCGTGAGGTCAGTGAAGATTCACAGCCCTAATGAAAAGCATGAGCAAAATAGTCACACATTCTGTCATTGTGTTACCAAATGTGGATCGAATTGTGGTAAAAAAAAAAAAAAGTATTCCCCTTTTTGCTGGGGACCCCCTGGAACCCCCTCAAGGACCCCTGGGGGGCGCCGGACCCCACTTTGAGAACCACTGGTGTAAATGTCCCCTTCTGAAAGACTGGCCCATCAACATTATGCAGTAAACGTGTCTGTATCGGGGACGTATGTTTCTCAAGTTATATTACAAAGATCTATACTGTGTGTGTGTGTGTGTGTGTGTGTGTGTGTGTGTGTGTGTGTGAGAGAGAGTGAGAGAGAAATGGAAGAACCTGGCCTACAGCCCACACAAAATGTTCATAATCAAGCACATATTTTTACAGCACACACACAGAGTGCAGCAGTGATTGCAGTTGTTCTTAAGTTTCATGCTAATTGTGGTTGGAGCAGTGAAAACATTGGTCATGTTCTCCGTGTTCCTACCTGCTGCCAGCCGACACCAAGCAACACACACACACACACACACACACCACACACCACACCATTGACCTTTTTCACAGCAGCCATTTTGTGTCTAAAAGGCAGGGTAAACATAGGTGCAACTAAAACATTAATGAGGGTCTTGTATAGCGTCTATTTGACTCTAAATGGGCGAGTTATATAAAAATCCACCCCCCCCGTACAGTTGTTATCAAAGGTGAAATTGGCTATATAGGCCAAAACCGTGTGGATCGTCTTCACCTGTCTAATTCAATTGGCCAGTCTTGAGCGCCGATTGAATGTAATTGGCCACTGCACTAACGAGCCACCAGATTGGGCGTCCTTAAAGGAGAATTCCTGTTTTTTTACACCCCAGACCTTATTTCCAGCTTAAAATATGATGTCCTACTCACCCAAATAACTTTGGTGTCATTCTGATCCCCTAGAAGATATTCAGATCCGAGTAGAGTCCTGGAACTGGCCTAAACGGGCGTAAACGGGGCATACATCGTTCACACTGTAAATAACGTATTCTCTGTCACGTCGCGGCTCATTATGGTTGTTATATAATTATGAGAACATGAATTAGCGATGTAACGACCCTCCGTGCTGCCGACAGCCTGCTCCGTTTGCTGTAGTGTCCGTCACAGATAACACCTCCCGCTTTATCTCCCCCTGCTGTTTGTAATCGATATATGGCCTTATTCCATACGAGCGGCAATTGAATTGAATCGACCATAATCTTGAAATCAGATCATATCTAAGCTAGGCTGCTAAGCTACACAACACAACAGACGGAGTCAACTCTGACCTGCCCCGGATGTGCTTATGTTCTTCTTCTGTGGTTTTCTCTTCAATGCAATGCGCGTTCATGTGAATTGTCGGGGAATGCCCTCTGATTGGCCCACAAATGTGCCTCGCGCCGTCACCCACTACTGTATGTGCGTCACTACACCCTCCCTCCTCCCACCCCCCTCCTCCTGTAGAAGCCCCTGGGGAAAATGGCGGCGGCGATTAGTGTCAGGCAGTCTGAATGAAATTGAATGTAACGTTCCCAATTCTATGTATTAAATTCTAAAAAAAATTAACGGCAACATTTGGGAAGGCTAAGCCACACAACTAGTTAGTTATAATCTAACACCGTGCTTCAAAGACGGAGAACTGGCTGTGTTACGACGATGACGGTAAAATGACTCAAAAAGGTCTCCGCGGAGATCTCTGTTACAGGCAGGCTCTACGCCTCCTCCTGACCAGGCGTAACTCTTACGCCTGGGCGTAGTGAAAAGAAGGCTTAAGCCATCTTGGTGCAACCGGCGTAGCTGTTAGGTCGTAAAGTTATAACCAACTTAGCTTAAGACCAGCGTAAGACCAGTTGGTGCAACCGGCCCCTGTTCTGTTACCAAACAGAAGCGCTTCTTGCTGCTTAAAAATAAGGTCTGGGGTGTAAAAAACAGGAATTCTCCTTTAATGCGGAAGTGATTCTGGACCTGTTAGCGAGCAGTCCCAATGCTACTGTGCTGTTTTCAGTGCAGTGTGCAAAAACAAACATCTGAATTCACTCAGTGTACAATTTAAAGTACTTGAGTAGAATATCTGTAATTTAATAATCCAGCCATAATCAATAACAGTGAATATTATATCTACACGTGAAAGGGTAACTGCGGGTGATCATAACAGCAGGGAAAAACAAAACACACACACACACAGACACACACACACACACACACACACACAAGACACTCCGTGCGCTGGTCTGTGCGCATTGGAAGCGCTCTCGACATGATTTCCAAAGCGTTCTGATCTGAAATACACACGTCGTCCAGTGTGAACAGCCACAGTCTTGTCTTTTTATGCTCTTCTAAGCACATTTTTGTACAGTATGTCCTCCATGTTGCCAGTTCTGTTACAAAATACCTCTCTCGCCCTCCCTGTCTCTTTCTCTCCCTCTCTCTCTCTCTCTCTCTCTCCCTCCCTCCCCCTCTCTCTCACCCTCCCTGTCTCTCTCTCTCCCTCCCTCCCTCTCTCTCTCTCCCTCCCTGTCTCTCTCTCGTAGATTGATGCCATCCATAGAAAGGAAAGCATGAAAGCAATGACAGAGACCTTCTATGCAGCTATATTTGGATATGATGAGGTAAGAGAGTGATGTCAAACAAAACAATTTTAAATCATATTCCTACCGTACCTCATTTGATCAGATTTTTGTTGTTTGTAAAATTGGGTTAATCTTCTATTTAGACGGCAGAAATGTGTCATGATATTAAAATATCTTCATATCATGATAAGATCCCACTGAAAGACGATAAATGATAATGTTGACTTATCGCCCAGCCCTAAATTGGATTATTACATGTAGTATGTGTAATTTTGTTTTATGACATTATTCTTAAAAGATTTGACTTTGACAGAGAATGACAATGTTTGGATGTGTGTGTGTGTGTGTGTGTGTGTGTGTGTGTGTGTGTGTGTGTGTGTGTGTGTGTGTGTGTGTGTGTGTGTGTGTGTGTGTGTGTGTGTGTGTGTGTGTGTGTGTGTGTGTGTGTGTGTAGGGCATCCTCTCTGATGACTGTGTGTTAGCAGCAGCTCTGTGGAGGAATATGTTCAATCGTCAGTGTGAAGACCCCAAACAGCTGGAACTCATGGTGGAATACGTACGCAAACAGGTGTGTGTGTGTGTGTGTGTGTGTGTGTGTGTGTGTGTACACACTTTCTTCATATCTACAGTATTACTCTGTGCAGGCTACAAGCTACACAATTTTCTGATCACTGTGTTGTCATTGGCTGTTGTGCTCTCTCGTAGGCATTCTTAACTCAAACATGTGGCTGGTTGCCTAGGTAACCCACATTGTTTACAGTAGCTTCCCTCTCTCTGGTTCTGGACAGGTGACACACACAGCCCACGGTGGGGCAAGCTATCGTCAAGTATAGAGACAGTCCGCATGTCTGGGAACGCCCATACAGACTCTAGGAACGCCCACAATAGACGCTGGTTTAGCTGGCTCAGCCTGGCTGGGGGCGGGGTCAGGGTGGGGTAAAAACCCCCGTTCTATCCATTCAGCAAAGTTAGAATTTAGCTGATAGCCCAGCCCAGGCAGACACGATCGGGGATTTAACCACCGCAGTAAACGCACATCTGAGCAGACGTCTTGTGTTCTGCTCTAGAACCCCCAAACCTGTAGTTTAGAGCCGCAGCACCGTCCTTTGGTGAGTCAGCCCATGAGATATATCGGCGGTTTTACCCCACTCGCGCGCCAGCCGTTTAACATTTTGTGGGCGTTCCCAGACATGCGGACTGTCTCTATGCCAACCACAAGCAGCTATCACTATGAAATAATGAACTATCCAATATGTTGGGATGCTGTGGTCATGTGCACCGTTTGGAGTCCATCTTGAAACATGAGATGCTGTGGTCATGTGCACCGTGTGGAGTCCATGTTGAAACATGAGATGCTGTGGTCATGTGCACCGTGTGGAGTCCATGTTGAAACATGGAAATTGGCCGCGTCACCAGCCAGAATTAGTTCTTGAAAAGTGCTTGAAATGTATGATTAGCAAAGAGTGTCAGCCCTGTGTTTCATTTGACCGCCTTTATCAGCAGATAGCCATGATGTGCCCATATGACATCCCTAATTAAAGCCCATGCTGCCAGCAGATATTGGGTCAATATGAGGCGAAATGCTGGCTGTATTGGGAGACTTAAATTCCACACTCTTTTCTAACGGTTTGTGCGTTTGTGCCCACTGGGCACTGAGTGGCCTCCTCTCCTCTCTGAATATGTTCTCTCCCTCTGTGAGAGTGAAAACACACTCCACCTGCAGGCTGCATCTGTGTCTGCTCCATGACCTCCAGTCTCCTCTTCTCTCTCTCTCTCTCACAGGCACACGCACGCGCACACACACACGCGTGTGCGCACACACACACACACACACAGGTGTGTCAAAGGTCATGGAAGCCATGTCCAACTCAATCAGCCATTGAGGTGTGTGTGTGTGTGTAACATTCGGAATCTTACATCAGAAAACAAACACATGACATGGCAGCAACACTCACTAGTTGCGCGTGTGTGTGTGTGTGTGTGTGTGTCTTGGCATGTGTGTTAGAAATACAGTCTCCCACACACACACATCCACAAGCAAGGTAAACAATGCAGTCAGGACAGAGTCACTGTGCCGTGTCACTCACACACACACACACACACACACACAGGCCTCACAGTGACCCCCAGCTCCATTCAGTTTGCTAACGACCTCACCTCAGCCATGTTATGACATCAGAGGTGGGCGTGGCCTCACCTCAGCCATATTATGACATCAGTGGAGGGTGTGGCTTCACCTTAGCCATGTTATGACCTCAGAGGGTGTTTAGCATGTGGAAAGCCTGGCCTTTCATTTAATTCATTTATCTCGACTTATTGCCAGATGCAGTACATCAGCTGACTGGAGGACAATGACCTTTGACCCTATAACATTGTGTGTGTGTGTGTGTGTGTGTGTGTGTGTGTGTGTGTGTGTGTGTGTGTGTGTGTGTGTGTGTGTGTGTGTGTGTGTGTGTGTGTGTGTGTGTGTGTGTGTGTATGTATATAGATGCAGTTCATCGACGCCCTGGATGGGGATGACCTGCTGCTGACAGGAGAGGTGAAGTGGCGCCCTCTGCTGGAAGACAATGCACAGAGCATCCTCAAGGTGGCCACGCCCACCTACAATGACGCAGGTCTCTGAGCCCAGAAGAGAGACCACACCCACAGACTCCCCCCCCCCCCCTCTCTCTCTTTCTGTCCACTTCTCTCGTTTTTTGTTTTCTCTTTCTGCCGCTCTTCTCTGTTCATCATGTTGGCTTCTAAGATGGAGCGCAACAGTCTTTCCAATATAGTCACTTCCTGTATCTGGTTCGCCACTGCCACTCCCCCTTAGGAGACTGGTCAGCCAATGAAGGTTCATACCATTGACACACAGCCAATCACAAGCTGATAACCACGCTCATTTAGGAGACAGGAAGAGTACCATTTCTTACTATCGGCAGAGCCTGGAGTGGAGTGTCTCTAAATTATCCGTCTCTGGCTACACTCCTAAGCGGCTGCTCCTCTTCCATCTCTCTCTCTCTCTCTCTCTCTCTCACACACACACACACACACACCTTCCTCCTCTTCCTTTCTTCCTTCCTCTCTCAAATTATTTGTCTGGCCGAATTCTGTTTCTACATGCTCAGTATAAGCAGTCAGGGACTTTCAAACCTGATTTTTACGCATTGACACACACACACACACACACACACCTTGCCAACCTCGACAATCTCATACCCAGCTAACCAACCAATCCGAAAGCAAGTTCTATCGCTTCTGAGAGCTCCTCCCACTTCCTGTTGTACATGCAATTGTGGAGACACACACACACACACACGAGAAGAGAACAAGATGCTGCTTCTCTATATTTATCTCTGTCTCGGTTTTCACTCGAATGCTGCATCTATATTAATAAATTATGTTATATGTACCAACACGTTTACACACGGTTCTCCCACAGAGCGGTTAGCTAAGACCTCACACGGTTCTCCCACAGAGCTGTTAGCTAAGACTTCTGACACTGTGGCTGCAACATGTCTATAGTCTGTCATGTTTCCTGGTGACCAGAGGAGAGTTCAGCAGCTCTGCACCTGTCTCCTGATACAACTGTCTCTCTCTGTATGGTGTGTCTGTCTCTCTCTGCATGGTGTGACTGTCTCTGTATGGTGTGTCTGTCTCTCTCTGCATGGTGCGACTGTCTCTGTATGGTGTGACTGTCCGTCTGTCTCTCTTGTCAATTGGATGCTCTCAGAAGCGTACAGGAATCTCAGCTGTCCAGACTCAGGACGTGGTCACTGTATTACATAAAAACAAGGAGTTCTTTTTATTTTAGAAAACTGAATGAATAAAGTGTTCTCTGGATGTATGATATGACTGACCCTTGGTTTGTTTTCTCCTGCTGTTTTGGGAACTTGTGGACAAGAGACAAATGGCCCAATTCCATCGCAGCTAGTAGCGCGGTCCCGCTCCGCTCGACTCGATAAATGGTCTCATCCCACCGGTAAAAACCGGCCCAGCCCGGTTAGATTTGAGGCTGAGTGGTGCTACTTTTGGTCCCTGCCTCGTCGGGGTTCTATTCTGCGAACCCGGGTTTATACGGTGACGTGAAAACATTCTAGACGACTGATTGGTCAGGCAGAATCGTGTTTACTGTCTGACTGTCAATGCAGCGCTGCATACCAGTTTAGTGGGGGCTTACCTTCTCTTATATTATGTTATTTCCATCAGTCTTTTGTGTTGCTGCCTTCGGCGCTGGTGAAATAAAATCGATCTCCTTGCTCAGCTTTAACATGCGCTCCTCGGGAAGCCCTTTGTAGCCCTTTGGTTCTCCTCGTAGCGCCTCTCCCGTCCCCGCGCAGTGCATGCATGTGAGTTTGAGTAACAACAAAGTGATATCCATTCTCCTAGCCGATTGTCACATTTGCCCATGTACACTGTAGCTCATTTAGAGGCACCAGTATTTCATAATCAGTTTAAAAGTTCCGTGTATTGATTTCTTTTTAACGTTATACTTATAGCCTACTTCGGCAATGGGCGGAGGGCAGATATGCGGTCCCATTGACGACCAGGTGTGGGCGGAGGCAAGTAAACTTGCTATGGAAACAGAGTCTATATCAAGTCGAGCCGAGTAATACCAGATAGAGTGGAGCTGTACTGTGCTGTTATATGTGGTGGAAATGAGCCATTAGTGCTGCTGGGCAATATGGACCAAAGATCATATCTCTGGATTTTCTTTTAGGCTGAATGGCAAAACACAATATATCTTGGTATTTTCTACGAAGTGGGCTAAATGTGCAGGTGACCAGACGTCCCCGATTTTCAGGGACAGTCCCCGTTTTTGGTGACCTGTCGCGAAAATGTCCCCAATTTTCCACTCCTTGTCCACGGCCAACGTTACTACTGTGTTTCAGAGGCTTCAGCGGGTTCATTTTAAAGTTAGAGTGAAGATACTTATATCATACAGTACGTATATCATATCATATATCACGAAACTTTTCAACCACAAACAGATGGCATTCCGGGGATCTATGATTTCCTAGGTATAATATATATATATATTTATTATATTAATATGATATATTTATTGATGATGATTACTCTATAGATACATTTATAGGTGTGGGAAAAACAATGAGGTCAACAGTGCAACAATTGGCGAAAAGAGGATGGGATCACACCAGCCAGCCACAAACAAATGTGAGCCAGGTGTGTAAAGTGGGGGGTCCGTTGTGGGAGGGGGCGGCAGCCCCCTTTCTCAAGTTAACGGGAGGATGCTTGCCATACCATTGACTACCATTCATTGTGCTAAGCTAACTAGCACTCACAATTTTTCTATTACATGCACAGAGAAGAGAAGGGACTATCTTCTTGTCTTTCTATTGGGAAGATGTCAAATAGGTAATAGGCAAGTCTCCCAAAATGTTAAGTTAGTGGTGATTTATCTAGCCTTGCAAGACAGCTGGACTATTTTATCTATATTTCTTTTCCTACACATCTAGTCAGATGAATTCATATAGATGCCATTTTTATGCATGCGGTTTGAAGGAATGGAAAAAGTCTATGGGATTCTAAAAACCAAACTAATGTATCTCTTTAATCGAACTCATTAAACTACAAACTTAAATTAAACCAGAATAGAATCTCACTTGCTGCTGTTTAGGGCAGGGTTTTCTATTTCAATAGTCTCAAGAAGATGTCCTGCCACAGACCATACCCCACAAACAGACCAGACCCAACGAGCCACAGACCATACCCCACAAACAGACCAGACCCAACGAGCCACATTAATTTGGGGAAATCTAGAGGACGGGATGGGATGCCTGTATAGTTTTGGGCTTGCCCCACCGCCTTTAAATTAATTCATAAACAGAGGGCTGACAGTGGTGTTGGCACCAGGGCACCACTAGAGGGCACTGTGAGGTGCCTTATAAGCGCTCCACATTTGAACAGACTGTGCTGTCAGTAGGGAAGGAAATATTGGAACCCTAACCCTAACCCTAACCCATCTCAAACAATGCCTTCTAGGGGCAATGCTGATTTATTTTTGCATATTTTTGCATGCATTCATTTAGTTTGACAATTATTGAGTTGATTTGAGTTAAGTTGTGGACCAGTGATTGTGCATGAATAACATCACTGGTCCACAACTTAACTCTCACACAGTGTGTGTGTGTGTGTGTGTGTGTGGGTGTGTGTGTGTGTCTGTCTCTCTCTGAGGCCATTCACACCTGGCATTAACATGTGTTTTCTGCCATCAGATTGCAATCAGATTGTGTTTTATCACTTGAAAGTACAGGTGTAAACACCCCCAAAACGCATTGAAGAAGGATTGCAATCTGATCGGCCAAACCACCTCCGGAGGTGGTCAGGGATGCGTTGTGTACACATTGAACACAAGTGTAAATGCAATGTGTCCTCTCAATCTGGATACAGCAACTGTATGCAGATTGAGAGGACAACCATTTCTGCCATTAGATTGCAATCTGATGGCAGAAAACACATGTTAACGCCAGGTGTAAATGGTCTCTCTCTCTCTCTCTCTCTCTCTCTCTCTCTCTCTCTCTCTCTCTCTCTCTCTTTTGTCTTCATGAGTGAAATTATCATTCAGGTTTGCCACCTGTTGTTTGCATATCCATGCCATGACCTGAATGTTTCACATACACACACGCACACACACACACCTGCACACACACTGCCAGAAGCAGTCGCATGATGAAGCGATCTATGTGGCAGCTATCTTGCCAAGTTAATTTATGATGTGTGCTGTAGGGCTGTCTACCTCGAGGGATGTCTGTAGGGCTGTCTGTCTGTAGGTCTCCCTGTCTGTAGGTCTCCCTGTCTGTAGGGCTGTTTGTCTGTAGGGCTGTTTGACTGTAGGGCTGTTTGTCTGTAGGGCTGTCTGTCTGTAGGGCTGTTTGTCTGTAGGGCTGTCTGTCTGTAGTGCTGTTTGTCTGTAGGGCTGTTTGCCTGTAGGGCTGTTTGCCTGTAGGGCTGTTTGTCTGTAGGGCTGTCTGTCTGTAGGGCTGTCTGTCTGTAGGGCTGTTTGTCTGTAGGGCTGTTTGCCTGTAGGGCTGTTTGTCTGTAGGGCTGTCTGCCTGTAGGGCTGTTTGCCTGTAGGGCTGTCTGTCTGTAGGGCTGTTTGTGTGTAGGGCTGTTTGACTGTAGGGCTGTTTGACTGTAGGGCTGTTTGTCTGTAGAGCTGTCTGTCTGTAGGGCTGTTTGACTGTAGGGCTGTTTGTCTGTAGGGCTGTTTGTCTGTAGAGCTGTCTGTCTGTAGGGCTGTTTGACTGTAGGGCTGTTTGTCTGTAGGGCTGTTTGACTGTAGAGCTGTCTGTAGGGCTGTTTGTCTGTAGAGCTGTCTGTCTGTAGGGCTGTTTGTCTGTAGGGCTGTTTGACTGTAGAGCTGTCTGTCTGTAGGGCTGTTTGCCTGTAGGGCTGTCTGTCTGTAGGGCTGTTTGACTGTAGGGCTGTCTGTCTGTAGGGCTGTCTGTCTGTCTGGGCTGTCTGTCACCGTGCAGGAATCTCCCTTGTGCTTTCGGGTGGCTGCTCCACAGCAGGGTGTGTGGTGCCATAAGTTGCCTGATGACAACTGATCGGAACACATCTGATTTGCACATCAATATAAACCTATTCAGTCTGCGCTCGCAGCGGAGGGAGGAGGGCTACATTGTGTGTGGGAAGAGCTGCGATCATTAGATCATCTGGATGACGAGCAAGTAGAGAAAAGCAGCAGTGTGGACAGCAGGCTAGCTTCACTCATAACAGAGAAAAGCAGCAGTGTGGACAGCAGGCTAGCTTCACTCATAACAGAGAAAAGCAGCAGTGTGGACAGCAGGCTAGCTTCACTCATAACAGAGCAGCAGTGTGGACAGCAGGCTAGCTTCACTCATAACAGAACAGAGCTACTTCATAGAAACAAACAGGTGAACACTTTGCACTCCCGGTTTAGTGGAGTGTGTCATGTTTGCATTGTGTTTGCCACGTGCGATGGTGTGTGTGAGGCCCTTGACTGCGCCGCGGGGAAAATGTCAACATAGTGCGGTTGTGACAGTCGCTTGCCATCCACCGGTCGGCTTGTCTAAAGTGGACCTCAGAAAACTTTTTTCATTCTTGGCAGAGCACTTTGGATATTGAAAATATGAATGCGCAGAGCACTTCCAAAGCGCACAGACAGTAGCTAACGTTAGCTAGTTAGCATACAAGATAAATACCAAGCTAACATCAAGCAGCCGACAAGATAATACAATAAAGAATTCTCACCCGGAACCCCCAAAAAAGCAGGGATACCTCTCCAGGCTTTGCTTTTAACATCTTCTCAGTCCCGCCTCTTCCTCGATGTTGACGGGTCGGTCGAAAAAAGTGACATTGATGAACAGCGCTCTTCTCCAAAAGTTGAACAGTTTTCTACTTGAGGTGTGGCAGGCACCCAGAGGGCTCCGCCGAAAACCATGCGGTGCTAGCAGTGTTGGGCAAGTTACTTTCAAAATGTAATATACTACATATTACTAGTTACTTTCATTTGAAAGTAATAAGTTACTTTATAATATTACTTTCTGTGTAGAGTAACTCGTTACTTTTTACAATACTTTTGCATTACTTTCACCAAAACAACAGCAGCAGCAGAATGACATCGCCGCCCCGGGAACCATCCCGAAAAATAATGTCAACCGCCTTTACGTCAGTGTAAACCATCCAAAATTCTAAATGTTATTCTTTTCCTTTTGTTATTGTCATCTGTAGTGGTTATTTGCATAAAAACACAGTTTGATTAGGAAACGATTGTATCTTTTTTAAATATGTGCTTTGATTTAATCAAACTCAATTTGTAACTTGAGTTACTTGACAAAGTAACTGGTATAATATGACTGAAATCCTATAAGTAATAAGTTATGTTACTGAGTTACTGCTAAAAGTAATATATTACATGTAATATGTTACTTTTGTAATGAGTTACGCCCAACACTGGGTGCTAGGAAGAGGAGTGCTGCCACTCCGTCGTTGTGTTTACATGCACACTAAACCGTTTATTATGGGATTTCTAGAGTTACCTGATGATCAAGTGTCATGTAAACAGCATCCTTTACTGGATAAAGGCCGTTATCGGTTTATGAGAAAACCCATAAACACGCCTACCGTAGGTTTCTGATGAATGATCAGCTTTATTCATTGCAGTCAATAGAGCGTGACACGTACCACATAACACGGCACATCCCGTTTGACAGCTGCCTGCTCTCTGTGTCAGTTCTGTAACGTTCATTTATTTTTTGTTTTTTAGCCAGGGAGATTTTGTTGCGCACGCGCACAGCTTTTCAGAAAATTGCAAAACCCAGGCGTCCGTTTGAAGCTTCTGCTGCCCAAACGTAATGGTTTGTATGCCGCCCATGGCTCACGGAAAAATGTTTCTCGATGACTTGGTGCCCGAACACGTGAAAATGACACAGGGAAACAAGATCGACTTTTTCTTCCTCTTTTCACATCTCTCTCTCTCTCTCTCTCTCTCTCTCTCTCCCTCTCTCTCTCTCTCTCTCAGTGTTTTTCCCAGGCTTTGGAAAAACCCGCTGGCCGTCATCAGGTGCCTCAGGACATTACAAGCCCTTTCTAACAGTCCAGACAGCCTGGGAGCTGAATGGTCAGAATTAGTCATGTCGACAGAGAGGAACTTCTGTATTTTGGTGTTCAGTAAAATACTCGACTTTGGTTTCTGTATACTGCTTTCTCTAAACCTCTCTCTACTCTCTTGTCCTTTGCGTTACTTTCACCTCTTTTCATCCTCCTTTATTTGAGCTGTGCGGGTCTCAGGCCTCTTAGAGAGCTAAGGTGTGGTTCATTCACTGGGCTCCCTAAACAGTTTTGTAATTGCACAAATTGGGTCTGACTGGAAAGCTGAGACTCTTGTGGATTCAGTGAGCCAAATTGTATTCATGTGTGATGATGCTAGTCCCCATAGTCGCTATTTCATTGTAGTCAGACCACTTGTTGAATTTTGAGCACGCTGTATAAAATGACCTAATGTGACCTCTGGGATAATCACAGCCTCATGAAACTTTACAACCACAAACTAGAGACCTACTGTAGGGCTTTCAGGGGGTGTATGGCTTTATATTGACTATATGAAGTGCTTGCCACCCAATCGGCAGAAAATGGGCCCTTTTAACTCATTCAGTGCCAGCCACTTTTGGAGAACGGATGCTCCCAGTGCCAGAGTTTTCAGAGCGTTTTCAGTGATTTCTCGAGGCCCACAGAATATTGTGTGATATTACTATGTAAACACCGAACACGCACAAGAACGAGCTGGCTCTATTGTATCATCAGCAAAAAAAAGTTTATTGATACCATTTTCCGTTCTTTAGTTATGAGCCGGAGAAGATAGGTTGTTTTCAGCGTTTTCAGGCTTTTCAAATTATTAGCTGAGATAATCCGCCTTTTGTGAAATGCAGCATTTCAAGCACATTCACTGAGTCTGAAGATAATATTTTCTGATGTAGTGACGTAGTTGTTGTGTGATGCCCTGCGTGCACCACCCGGCACCACCCCCCTCCCCCCCTCCCCCCGTAAACTCCTCCCCACACTGCACACAGCCTCACGCAACCATTATATTTTCGGACTGCTGCGTTTGTGTGCTGCTGTCGGCTCTCAGCGCCACAGCAGGGAAGAGCCAACCCGGATTGCTGAATGGTTTGGCGTCAGGGGCTGCTTTCCTGTCTGCTAATCGGGTGGGGAAACTATACAGACAGACAGACAGACAGACAGGGACAGAGGGGCTCAGTTGTGAGCGCGGATTGACTCCTGTTCGGAGCCAATCTCCCGCGACAGAGCAAATGGCTCTGGGAGCATGTATCGGTTTGTCTTTGATCCACGGCTTTTAGGCTGTTTCTCGGACCTGTCTCTAATCTGGACTGCACCGAGCAAGCACTGTCGCCACCTAATGAGTCCGTAAAATAGGTTATACACCTCCAATAGCTACTATAGTTGTACAGGAGCTGCGGAAGGCTTTGATCGACGTCCCACCGTCAAAAAACGCATTGGACGTCGAAGGACGTCCGTGGCATTCTACGTCACTATTTAATTGGACGTCGAAGGACGTCCATGGCATTCAATGAGTTAACAGCGACCGTTTAGAGGTGGTAAAGCAGGAAGTAAAGCAGGTATAACCAACCAATAACAAATGCGGGCCCTGTCACTGGAACACCGAGATTGAATGGAAGCATCATTATTGCTATTGGTTACACCTGCTTTACTTTCATGCTTTACCACCTCAAAAAAACTTGCTGTCAAAAGGGTCTATGGAAGTCTGCAGTAAAGCAGGAGGCCATAGAGCCAAAACGCCTACATCAAAACATCAAAAACACATTTCTGCCTTTTCCCATCCTCTGCCTCAGGATAGCCACGCAGCGCTGCGCCTGACCACACCTCATGTTCAGAGCAACACACCCATGGGCGCACAGATGAGCACAAGTGCATTTTCTAAACAACGTGGGTGTGAGAATAACAACTGCGTCGGTTGGAAACTAGCAATGGCGCTTGTGCTGCGCCGCTGTGCGCTGGGCGTAACATACTGTAGGGATCTATGTAGTCTCGCTGGCTAGCCTCCCCTCCCTTCTGTGAGAGGAGTCTGGCCGCACGGAAACAGGCTGCTGGCATAAGCCCTCCCCTGCTCTACAGCTGCTCTCCCATTGGAGCGACTGTTTCAGTCGCTGCCGGATGTCCGCTTCCCGCTTATTACAAGCTCTGTCATTGGCTCTGACCACGTCAATCAGAGCGGCTTCCGCTCCCTCCTCCCTGTGTGTCGCTGTAAATAGTGCCCTGCCGCCTCAGTGAAAACAACAACGCTAACTAGCTAGCAAGCTAACGGCAGAAACCTACACGCTAGCTCGTTGCTACACGCTGAAAACGGCAAGTTGGATTGTTGGAAACTATTTTCCAACGGCACTGCCGCTAAGCGCCACCCATCGCAATTCCACAATGGAGACCTGCGTCGCCAGACTCCTCTCCCGGAAGTGAGGGGAGGTTGGCCAGCGAGACTAGGATCTATGTAACTTTGGATGTACAGTGTATGACGTGTTGTGAAAAGGGGATCGTTTAGTGGGTTAACCTCCCCACTGTTGTATCTATTCATAAAGAAACCTGTTCTTCTTCCCTTATATTGTAGCTACAAACTGTCTTTGTGTGTGTGTGTGTGTGTGTGTGTGTGTGTGTGTGTGTGTGTGTGTGTGTGTGTGTGTGTGTGTGTGTGTGTGTGTGTGTGTGTATAAGTCCATGTATGCCCCAGATGCCGGTGTCTGATATCAGATGTAGAACATGAGTTTGGATCTGATCCCAGTTCCTCCTCTGCTCCTGACCTGCCTGACGATCTGATCCCAGTTCCTCCTCTGCTCCTGACCTGCCTGACGATCTGATCCCAGCCCCAATTCCATGGAAATATGCACACACACAAATATCCGTACAAATTCACACACACATACACGTCGGTTATGAATAGGCACCCAAAACAACTTGGAGAGGTGATTGGTGTCTGATTTATGGTCACTGGGGTTTTCTCTATCTAACACACAGGTCCTGTACCAACACCTCACACAAAGCAGCCAGGAACCTACTTCTTCAACTCTCAGTGTATCTGTCAAGGAACATGTTCAGGAATGAGCCTGTTTTGCCATCTATTTTTGAAATACATCAGGTTCTTCACAGGTGGTCAACATAGGGTGACCAGACGTCCCTTCCCGCAAGGAATAGCCACGTTATTTCTGAGATGTCAACAATTGGCCGATGGATTTCAAAATGGATGGCTCATGCATGCTTGCTAACCAGCTAGTATTTCAGTCACATCACTGGCGTACTGAGCCCGACGTTTAGTAGACTAGAGCAACAGGCAGTGGGCTTAGCTAACGGGGTCCGCTAGCTACGTTAGCTAAGTGCCGCTTCTATATGCCGACCAACTTGCAATGCCGATGGGGTCCGCTCAAGACCGCCGCCTCAGTTCCACAATGAAGGCAAAGGGTGGTTTCTCTCAGGGTTAGGGTTAGGGGTTAGTCCGCCCAAGGTAGTGGGCTATCGGCATTGCGGGCTATCGGCATTGCAGGTTGTCGGCATATACAGTAGAAGCGGCACTTAGCTAACATAGCTAGCTAGTTAAATGCTAGCTCGTCCTTAGTCAGAATCAAATTGACATGACGTATGACCATTAATAGTCATACATAATCGTCCCATTTTAGTAACTAACTTAAATTTCTGAACTTGAGCACAAAATCAAGTTATTTGTTTAAAAAATGGTGAGCAGTGTGATTAATTAACACTGTCAGGACATGACTCAGAAACATGTGAAATACCTTCAAAATGACAAAATACACCGGAGGGGGCATTTAAACATCTTGTCCCTGTTCTGCTCTCATCTATGGCAGCACTTGTTAAACTAGAAGGGCACTCAGAGAGTGTAGACCCCCGCCAAGGCCCATGCCCCGCTGTGTCAGGAGCCCATGTGGGTCACCAGCCTGTTGCCCCCCATGCCCCGCTGTGTCAGGAGCCCATGTGGGTCACCAGCCTGTGCCCCCCATGCCCCGCTGTGTCAGGAGCCCATGTGGGTCACCAGCCTGTTGCCCCCCATGCCCCGCTGTGTCAGGAGCCCATGTGGGTCACCAGCCTGTTGCCCCCCATGCCCCGCTGTGTCAGGAGCCCATGTGGGTCACCAGCCTGTTGCCCCCCATGCCCCGCTGTGTCCATGTGGGTCACCAGCCTGTTGCCCCCCATGCCCCGCTGTGTCAGGAGCCCATGTGGGTCATCAGGAACCCATGTGGGTCACCAGCCTGTGCCCCCCATGCCCCGCTGTGTCAGGAGCCCATGTGGGTCACCAGCCTGTGCCCCCCATGCCCCGCTGTGTCAGGAGCCCAAGTGGGTCACCAGCCTGTTGCCCTGTGAGTCCCAACATGACGAGAGCAGCCTGCGATCTCATTAGCGCTGATCCCAGGGTGACGAGTCGATCTGACATCTAGGGCAGTGAAAAAGTTGAACAACCTCCTGCACAAGATCAGTGAGCAGGGCGCTCACTTTTTGCACAAGGTCAGTGAGCAGAGTATGCATTTTTGCACAAGGTCAGACACCAGGATGTTCACTTTTGCACAAGGTCAGTGAGCAGAGTGCACTTTTGCACAAGGTCAGTGAGCAGAGTGCACTTTTGCACAAGGTCAGTGAGCAGAGTATGCACTTTTGCACAAGGTCAGTGAGCAGAGTATGCACTTTTGCACAAGGTCAGTGAGCAGAGTATGCACTTTTGCACAAGGTCAGTGAGCAGAGTGTTCACTTGTGCACAAGGTCAGTGAGCAGAGTGTGCACTTTTAGAGCCGCAGTGAAATTTGCCCTCTGCATTTATCCCATCCTGGCTCGTCGTCCATGGTCAGGCCAGGAGCGGTGGGCAGCTGCAGCGGAGCTCCCGGGGACCAACTTCTTCCAAACCGTAAACACTTGTCTTTCACACCGGAGAGCCGTGTTCGATCCCCAGGTTTTCCAAAGTCTACATTTCAACTGTGAGTCACATTTAAAGTTTTTTTTTGTTATTTAAGCCTAACCCAAACCATAATTCTAACCTTAACCACGTTGCTTTAGTTCCCTAACCTTAACCAAGTTGTTTTTGTTCCATAACCTTAAGTTGTTTCTTATGTTTTCAAATTAACTGGAAAATTCTGTGACATTTTCAAGTGAACCGACATTTTTAAATGTATGTTGGAAAACGTCCGTTCATTTCAAATGTGGATATACAGTATTATGGTATATGGTATATTATATATATATATATATATATATATATATATGGTATATGGTTCACAAACGAATGTCACGTATCTGTGGTTTGTAGGAACGTTATCTGCCGACCTTTTATTGCTGACTGGATTGTTTTGAAGGGTCTGAATAATCACAGATCGCAGTCACTCTCAACTGTCAACTTTTTGCAGTGACGTTTCTGCTCCAGGTGAGAAAACGACACACACACACACACACACACACGTGTCACACACACACGCACACACGTGTCACACACACACACACACACACACACACACGTGTCACACACACACACACACACGCATAAAGGAAGGCATTCTCTGGGAAAGTGGAAAACCGTTGGTCTTTAGTTATGTGGGAACAGCTTGACTCCCAGCCATGTGCACGACGAGCCTGCTGAAACAAGCACCATAGGTGACATAACCCCTCCCTCTATTTCTCCATCTCTCTCTCTCTCAACCTCTCTCTCCATCTCTCCCCCCTCTCTCCACCTCTGTGTTTTCTCTCACATTATTTCCTCTCCAATCTCTCCTTTTTTGCTTCTTTATCTCTGAACTTCCATTCCTCGTTCCCCATGTCTTTCTGTCATTGAAAGTGGCCGTGGGGGTTGTGCGTAGGCTACGTGGTCGCAGCTATATTGCAAATTTGTTTGTTTTCTGTCATTCTGACACTTTCAATCTCATGTACGGTAGTTCTTTTATTTTTCTCATTCCGATTTTGTCACTCCATATCACTTGACATAACCTCCCGTGTGTGTGTGTGTGTGTGTGTGTGTGTGTGTGTGTGTGTGTGTGTGTGTGTGTCTGTCTCTCTCTCTCTCTCTCTCTCTCTCTGAAAACCTGAGTGGAAACGTTGAAATATTGCCAAGAATTGTTGAGGTGGAAAAGTTGGTGTATCGGGGGGGAGACAAAGTAAATGTGATTTAGTGCGACTGAAACAGATTAAGCGAATCTTTCACTGTTTGGTTAACTAAACCGTCCAATAACCAAACTCCGTTCAAAAACCATTCATTTCATGTTGGTAAATACGTACATATTTAGGCACCATTTGATTTAAAGGTTTAGACCGCCTGCCGCGCTGTTTTAACTGAAGACTGTGGGATTAACAGGCGACTCACTTCTAGAATTTACATTTTATTCACTTACAGTAAATGCTTGGTGGATTATATATGTATGCCGGAATAAAAGAGTTTCCCATTTTGTTTTGCCAATCTTCTGAAAATTCGGCAAAAGTTTGCGATACATTTGGATGGAAACCCAACTGGTGTCTGTCTCTCTCTCCCTCTCCAACAGGTATTTATGGGTCCTAGCTCTCCCTGCAGGGCTTTGCCTGCCAGGCTGCTGGGCGTCTCACCTGCCAACTCCTCCACACCTGTCTGATATGACATATCAATCTCTTCACACCTGTCTGATATGACATTATCAATCTCTTCACACCTGTGCCTCCTCCACACCTGTCTGATATGACATATCAATCTCTTCACACCTGTCTGATATGCCATTATCAATCTGTTCACACCTTTGCCTCCTCCACACCTGTCTGATATGACATTATGAATCTCCCTTCCGGTTTGTTCCTTCATCCCTGAAAAAGTGTTCTTTTGTGGGTACGAATATTCGTCTGATGACTGCACTAAATCTTTTGGCATGCCGCTTCACCTGCCCATCCCCCCCAGAGGACCACAATGGAAATAAGCCTGTGGCTTTGTTATGTTTGAATCCTCTGCAGTTTTTTATGTTTTATAATGGCTGTCTTCTGTGACGCAGTATTATGTGTGTTTTAAATTGTCAAATAAAACCTTTTGAGGAAAACATTATACATTATATTATTACCAAGATTATTAATGATACAAAGTGGGTTGATTACTGGTAAAGCCATCCTTTAATCCTGTCAGGCATTTTAACATGGGGGCGAATGGGGAACGACTCCCTTTTGGAGCCAGCCTCAAGTGGCCATTCGAGGAACTACAGATGACGGTATCACTTCCGCGGCTTCATCTGTCAAAGCCTGAGCTTGCTGCCTGGTGTGGCCAGGCGAGACTACAGAGAAGCAAAAGGTATTTGTCACGCCTGGCATACAACACACACTGCTCAACCTCTCCTCAGTTCACATGCAAACTCATATCAAATGTATTGAAAGTACACAAAAGGTTGTAGCAAATGTATAATACATATTCCCTATGAACAAAGATCAACAAAAAAATAATACAAGAGATACCATAACAATTATACTTCATAACTGTGTGTCTGTGTAATCATAACAACACCTAACGCTCAACCTATGACTGGCAAAATGACGAAGCACTTTTCACTAGCAATACTGCACTACTGCACTATAGAAAATATAAAAGAAACTGAAACATACACTAAAACCTGTAGCATCAAACCACTACATCTTTACAATGAAATAAACAAACATAAATACACTTAAGGCCCAATTATGCTCAATCAATGTTAAATACGGATATGGACGAAGCATCCTGTCCGTACTCTGCGTTCATTTGGTCCATAATTCTGCATGTTTTCTGAAAGGTGAAACCGAGCAGTGCACACGCGCGCGCGCGCACACACACACACACACACACTTGACTCTCTACTGCCCACTAATGTATGTATTGCATAACGTGATGCCAACGTGAAAGACATTTTATTTTGATGCTGCAGTGCACACACAAACAGTGATGGATGGAGCGATTAATTTTCACAGTTCTGGATACTTCGAGTTGATACATGTGAATGTATCGACCCTTTTGAACCTTTCCAGTTGTGATACCTTTCTCAAAACCAGTGCGGCTACTCGAAGGTCCAGACCTCCAGACTGTGGATGTTGAAGTCCTGCTGGGTGGAGAGGGGCTGGTTGTTGAAGGTGGCACAGCTGGTGGTGGTGCCTCGGCACAGCTCAGCATCCAGCCACAGGCCCAGCTGGCCACCTCCTCCTCCCATCTGCAGAGAGTCAGTATTGCCTTTCACAAAGTAGGAATTGTCTCCTGTCCAGCGGTACACCTGGATCTCAGGACGGAAGCGATAGAGGAAGGTCTCTCCTGTGCCGTAGTAGTGTCTGCTCACTCTGAAGGGATGAGTAGAGAACGCCCCAAACACCTGGCTGTCCAGGTCTTTGATGACCAGCAGCACGGGGTGGTCCTCGTCCAGGTTCCTCCTGTACAGGGTCTTGAGGCTGGTCCCGTGCGTCACAGTGCTGTAGGCCAGTCTCCAGCTGTAACCCTGCACACAGGCTGGCAGGCGACACACCAGCTGCTCCATGTGTGTGTCCTGCATTATAGCACTGGTGCCACAGAGTATGGGCAGAACATCCATGATGTGGAGAGCTCCAGTTGCCTGAGTTCCACCGGTCCAATATAGCCTCAGCCAGGAATGATTTATGACATCACTGATGAAATCACAATTGATTTATGACATCACTGATGACATCACAATTGCTAGAATGGAATCACTGATGACATCACAATTGCTCGAGTGACATCACTGATGACTGGGAATTTTGGCATTATCGATCGTACATCGTACAGAAGGCGAAATTATCGTACAAATACGATAATTATCGTACACCTGGCAACGCTGGCTTCTGCAGGAAAGGAGTTATCACTGATGAAGCCACTGATGATGTCACAGTGCCTATGACACTCGATGATGTAATCAGTGATGTCATTCAAGCATCATGTGATCAGTGATAAGTGATGTCATCAGTGATTCCCTCGAGCTATTACAATCTTACTACTTGGGTGGTGTTCAGTGTTGGGAGTAACTAGTTACTCTAACTTAACTACTTTTTGCAGTAACTAGTAATCTAACTAATTACTTTTCAAATTTGGTAACTCAGTTACAGTTACTAAAATAGTAACTGGGCTTGTTACTACGGTAGTTACTTTATAGGACATGAAAATAACGGACAACTTCAGAGGATTATCCGGTTTCTGATCCTCAGACCTCGTTCGGGGAGAGAGCTGCAGCTGCAGCCAGAGCCCCAGAGGCTAATGACCTTGGGTAGGCTATTATAAGCCTCCCCAATAAGCAAATGAATGTTCAATGCCACACTGTAAGACAATCGAAGTGGACTTTTAAAAGTAATGCAAAAGTTACCTTCCCTAGTAACTAATTACTTTGGAGTAACTAGTAACTTTAAAGTAATTAAATTACTTTTTGAGAGAAGTAACTAGTAACTGTAACTAATTACCAATTTTCAGTAACTTGCCCAACACTGGTGGTGTTAATATGGTATCCATTTCATGGCATTGATTCAGTATCCCATTCTACATAGGTAGCTCAATACGATGTTACAGAAATGTGACTGAGCAACGCTCTGTCGTTCTTTAACACTCTCCAGGAGGTACACCACACCATGGTTCTTATGCCATTATAGCCTATATTTAAACAGCAATTAGCCTATTTCACATTACACCCAAGGCAGCCATTTTGTGTCTAAAATGCAGGAAGTAACACAATGTAAAAAAATAAATAGCTGCTGAAAAAATATATGTATCTCACTGCTGCTGATATATAAATATAGGCCTCCAATTTATATCAGCAGCATGCCGTTTAATATAAGAGGACACAGACAGTCCTCTTGTCGTCTTGCTCCTAAATGAAGGTACATTTAAATGAATAGAATAGGCAGTATGTGATTTTCCTCTGTTACATGGAAAACCAGAGTGAATCATCTACCAGAGACAAAGATGATTTTGGTGTCCATGTTCTCACCACGTAACACGGAACCTGACCAACTATCTCCCCGGACCTCCATGTGTCCCTTTAATGTTCCACGAGAAAGCACTTGAGGTTAGCCATCTGCCGAATGACATGATGCAATATTGTTTTGATCATGCGCATAAAATGATGCAGGCTTCGTTTGACACGACGGCCGTCTGGCACGCAGTGTTTGTTTACAGTGTAATTATGGGTTTAATATTTCAGTTGTATTTTCCAGTGCACAGTGTATTCATGAAGCATGACTCACTCACACTTGATGATGCCTCATCATCATTTCCACAGCGCTCTGCTCACATGTTCTCTGCTCAGCTTGTGGAAAAACAACAAGCAAAAACACCATTGACTTCATCTTTTTCACAGAAGTTGTTCTGTGGTCTCATTGACTTGCATGGCGCTTGGTGGTTTGGAGTCTTTTTGGAGCCGGCCTCCTGTGGACGCAAGAGGAACTGCTGCTGCTACTGCCACTTGTCCATCATGCCTGTCAGTTATCTGTCTGTCTGTCTGACTCTCTCTCTCTCTCTCTCTCTCTCTCTCTACACAGCAGTAGAATGAAATGTCTCTCTGTACAGTATGTTAATTGTTTTATGCTAATGCGTTTACAGTAATGAGCCGCTCTGAGAAGCTTTGCTGTGTCAGTCTCTTGAGTCACTCCCACATGTCCTGTGGGTGTTACAGCAGCCACATTGTCAGATCACAAGTCCACTGTCCTGACAAGGGTCTATTATGAGGTTTATTTTAATTTCAACCTTTCTTTCTTTTGCCATTTCTCTTCTCACTGGGAACAGATTGCATTTGGACAATATTTGAGTCACACTTGGTGGGATAATAACCCTAACCCATCGACTTAGCTTTGGTTTCAAAGGTGGATGGGACACATTTTGTACAGGCCCACATTCTCAGGCCCAAGGCGGCCAATTTTTATTTCATATATATATATTCAAGATTCAAGATCCTTTATTGTCATTGTCATTTACACAACAATGAAATTGGAAAATGCATCCTCTACAGTGTAAAAGGTTAAAAAAAAGTGCTATAGTAACAGACAGACAATACGCAAAGACAGACAATGGGTAAAAGGTAATAAAAAGGGGGGTCATGGTAAAAGGAATTAGAGGGGTAAAACAACCATGCATATATATATACATACTGTGTGTATATATATATATATATATATATATATATACATATATACAGGATGTGTGTGTATGTATATACTGTATATACACAGTATATACACAGTGTATATATATATATATATACACAGTATATATACACAGTATATATATATATATACTGGGGGTATATATATATATATATATATATATATATATATATATATATATATATATATATATAATACACCCAGTAGCCTATATATATATATACTGTGTATATATATATATACACACACACACACACACACACACACACACACATATATATACAGCATTAGAGCAAGTGTCATAATACTAAATTTCTTTGAAACGGAGCGGTTGTTACAAACTGTATCGTCCTCATTTGAGAAGGTGACCCTGTTGATTTCCAACAAAGAGATGTCAAAGTGTTCACAGGCCCCAACTGCTTCCTGTTTAGAGCCATCAAAGGACAGAGATACGCGTTTCCTTTACAAAGGACAGAGATACATGTTTCCTGTCTGACATGCAGCCATTCAGCCACAGGCTGCAGGCCTCTCATGTTCCAACCCTCCCAGCCTGACAGCACTTCAATGGCCTGATGCTCAAAGAGTACCACAGGGATGACGTCTTTTTGTAGGCCAACCAGGAAGTTAGCATCACACTGGGTACCACAGGGATGACGTGTTTTTGTAGGCCAACCAGGAAGTTAGCATCACACTGGGTACCACAGGGATGACGTCTTTTTGTAGGCCAACCAGCAAGTTAGCATCACACTGGGTACCACAGAGATGATGTCTTTTTGTAGGCCAACCAGGAAGTTAGCATCACACTGGGTACCACAGGGATGACGTCTTTTTGTAGGCCAACCAGGAAGTTAGCATCACACTGGGTACCACAGGGATGATGTCTTTTTGTAGGCCAACCAGGAAGTTAGCATCACACTGGGTACCACAGGGATGATGTCTTTTTGTAGGCCAACCAGGAAGTTAGCATCACACTGGGTACCACAGAGATGATGTCTTTTTGTAGGCCAACCAGGAAGTTAGCATCACACTGGGTACCACAGGGATGATGTCTTTTTGTAGGCCAACCAGGAAGTTAGCATCACACTGGGTACCACAGGGATGATGTCTTTTTGTAGGCCAACCAGGAAGTTAGCATCACACTGGGTACCACAGGGATGATGTCTTTTTGTAGGCCAACCAGGAAGTTAGCATCACGCTGGGTACCGCAGGGATGACGTCTTTTTGTAGGCCAACCAGGAAGTTAGCATCACGCTGGGTACCACAGGGATGATGTCTTTTTGTAGGCCAACCAGGAAGTTAGCATCACGCTGGGTACCACAGGGATGATGTCTTTTTTTAGGCCAACCAGGAAGTTAGCATCATGCTGGGTACCACAGGGATGACGTCTTTTTGTAAGCCAACCAGCAAGTTAGCATCATGCTGGGTACCACAGGGATGACGTCTTTTTGTAGGCCAACCAGCAAGTTAGCATCACGCTGGGTACCGCAGGGATGATGTCTTTTTGTAGGCCAACCAGGAAGTTAGCATCACGCTGGGTACCACAGGGATGACGTCTTTTTGTAGGCCAACCAGGAAGCTAGCATCACGCTGGGTACCACAGGGATGACGTCTTTTTTTAGGCCAACCAGGAAGTTAGCATCACGCTGGGTACCACAGGGATGACGTCTTTTTGTAGGCCAACCAGGAAGTTAGCATCACACTGGGTACCACAGGGATGACGTCTTTTTGTAAGCCAACCAGGAAGTTAGCATCACACTGGGTACCACAGGCATGACGTCTTTTTGTAGGCCAACCAGGAAGTTAGCATCACACTGGGTACCACAGGGATGACGTCTTTTTTTAGGCCAACCAGGAAGTTAGCATCACACTGGGTACCACAGGGATGACGTCTTTTTGTAGGCCAACCAGGAAGTTAGCATCACACTGGGTACCACAGGGATGACGTCTTTTTGTAAGCCAACCAGGAAGTTAGCATCACACTGGGTACCACAGGGATGACGTCTTTTTGTAGGCCAACCAGGAAGTTAGCATCACACTGGGTACCACAGGGATGACGTCTTTTTTTAGGCCAACCAGGAAGTTAGCATCACACTGGGTACCACAGGGATGACGTCTTTTTTTAGGCCAACCAGGAAGTTAGCATCACACTGGGTACCACAGGGATGATGTCTTTTTTTAGGCCAACCAGGAAGTTAGCATCACACTGGGTACCACAGAGATGATGTCTTTTTGTAGGCCAACCAGGAAGTTAGCATCACACTGGGTACCACAGAGATGATGTCTTTTTTTAGGCCAACCAGGAAGTTAGCATCACACTGGGTACCACAGGGATGACGTCTTTTTTTAGGCCAACCAGGAAGTTAGCATCACACTGGGTACCACAGAGATGATGTCTTTTTTTAGGCCAACCAGGAAGTTAGCATCACACTGGGTACCACAGGGATGACGTCTTTTTTTAGGCCAACCAGGAAGTTAGCATCACACTGGGTACCACAGAGATGACGTCTTTTTGTAGGCCAACCAGGAAGTTAGCATCACACTGGGTACCACAGGGATGACGTCTTTTTGTAGGCCAACCAGGAAGTTAGCATCACACTGGGTACCACAGGGATGACGTCTTTTTGTAGGCCAACCAGGAAGTTAGCATCACACTGGGTACCACAGGGATGACGTCTTTTTGTAGGCCAACCAGGAAGTTAGCATCACACTGGGTACCACAGGGATGACGTCTTTTTGTAGGCCAACCAGGAAGTTACCATCACACCTTGTACCACAGGGATGACGTCTTTTTGTAGGCCAACCAGGAAGTTACCATCACACTGGGTACCACATGGATGATGTCTTTTTGTAGGCCAACCAGGAAGTTACCATCACACTGGGTACCACAGGGATGATGTCTTTTTGTAGGCCAACCAGCAAGTTAGCATCACACTGGGTACCACATGGATGATGTCTTTTTGTAGGCCAACCAGGAAGTTAGCATCACACTGGGTACCACAGGGATGACGCCTTTTTGTAGGCCAACCAGGAAGTTAGCATCACACTGGGTACCACATGGATGATGTCTTTTTGTAGGCCAACCAGGAAGTTACCATCACACTGGGTACCACAGGGATGACGCCTTTTTGTAGGCCAACCAGGAAGTTACCATCACACTGGGTACCACATGGATGATGTCTTTTTGTAGGCCAACCAGGAAGTTAGCATCACACTGGGTACCACATGGATGATGTCTTTTTGTAGGCCAACCAGCAAGTTAGCATCACGCTGGGTTCCCTCGCCTGGAAGTCAATGGTATTTTTGTATGGGGATTTTGGTTAAATGCCTGAAATACGGTCTGTGGAAAAGTTTATGAAACTGAGACCTTTGTGTTCAGCAAGATAATTTTCACAAATGAACACACACACCAGTTTTATAATTTTTTAGGCTTAAATGTGATCGCCAAAAATACAATTTTCAAAAAATGCTTTGAAAATCATGAAAATGGTGTCACTTACTTCCAGGTTTTAGGACTCATTCCTGTGGCACTCTTATTAATGGCTGACTGCCATGACATCTGTGTGGACGCCGGTGAGCTACTGTAGGGTGCACAGCAGTCCCAAATACCTGTGTCCACACACACACACACCCTCACACACACACACACACACACACACACACACACACACACACACACACACACACGCACACAAACTTGTGCAAACGGTTCATGTGTCTTTTACAAACACCCACTAGCTACAATGTACCCATTTAGCAGGAGAATAGAGTTACATTGCACAGCTACTTCCCAAACAGAGAGAGAGAGGAAGGGGGAGGGGGCGAGAGAGACAAAGGGAGAGAGACGTGTACGTGTGTGTGTGTTTGAGTGAGAGAGAGAGAGAGAGAGAGAGAGGTCAGCAGTGGCAGGTTTAACCTGATCGCTCAGTTAGCAAAGGAGGATGCTGCTTATAGGCCTACTGTAGGCCTGGGTATATTGTTTTAAAAGTGACGATAGCAGTACCCTTAAACCGATAGCAGTACCGATAGCAGTACCCTTAAACTGATACCAGTTAGCAGTACCCTTAAACTAATACCAGTACCAATAGAGTAGTTAATTCGATACGTTTTGGTGGCATCTCTCGGCACGCTGAACTGTCAACTCTGTCACACACACTCCACTTCACCACCACCACAGACTGTATATGGGTTGTAGCCCATAATAACCCCTAGCTAACACCCTAAACGTTTACCCTGTCCACTATGGGGCTAATCTAGACCGATGCCTATATACTTCTAATCTCAACCCCAAACTGTCAATTTGCGCTTTTAAGTGATCACTTTGGAGGATTTTCCACACATGGTCCTCATAAGTATAGCAATATACAAGAACACACACGTTTCTCTCTTTCATACATTATTCCTCTCTTCTCTATGTTATAGTACATCGTATTCTCTCCATTTTCTTTTCTTTACACATTCTCTCTCACACACACACATACCCTCACATACCCTCAGGGAAACTATAAAAGTGTTAAGAGTAATGGCCTGTCACTGGGCTGAGTGGCTGGAGACGTCTCTAACTGGTTTAGCTGTTAGTTACTGTACAGGAGGAGAGAATGTGCTGATGTACTGTAGCAGCTTACAGTGAGGTTGAAAATATCTCAGCTGCTTTGAACAATCATCCTATTTCAATATCTGATCTCGGAGCTTGTTTCAAAGCTTTGTTTGATTGTGTTTTGAATGTTTTGAAGATCCAGAGGAAGTTTGTTCCATAAGGACAAAGATCTATATAATAGTCTTTTTCATTGCATTTAGTTCTAGGGCACGGTAACGAAAGTAGTCCAGTGGCTGTTGCGCATGTCTTATGGCTGAATATGAGCCTAATTAGCATTGACTGACACTTGTTTTCATCACAGTATAGGCAGCAAGGCAGCTTTTGTAGAGCACATTTCCTGCACTGATGGGGGCAATTCAAAGTGCTTTACAGAGTAATAATAATATGGTAGAGGTAAAAGTTTTCCAATTCAAAAGTTTAAAAGTACAGACAAGTGGTACAAAATATAAAAGATTAAATTGGACTCATTAGAACCACAGGAGTCTGTACAGCCATGTGTGACATAATCATAGATTTTAAGATGTCCAGGGTCTGAAAGACACAGCATGCAGTGAAAAGATGTTATTCTTGCCTTTTTCTTTCTTTCCATATTTCTGCACACTGTGGTGGCAAGAAAGCTGAGACTCCAAAGAGCCCATTCTCTGCTTAAAATAATTGTAATATAAATGTATATACACACAAACGTATCCTGCTTAGGGCCCCCAAATGTGCATCCCCTGCTGTAGATTCAGATTTATATTTATATTTGCATTATAGCTTTATACGCTAGATTCAGATTCATAATCCAGACACTCACACTTTGACTCCCGTATCCCTCTGTGGTGTTGGATATTGTTGGCCAGCGGTACACTAATCCTTGCACTAACACTGTCATATTTGTTTTTTATCTGCCTGTTTTGATTCTTAAATGTGTATGAATGACCTATTTGTTTTTGTCTGCAACACACCTGCCTTAAATTGCCCCTCGAGGGGACTAATAAAGTATTTTGAATTGAATTGAATTTCTAGAAACCCAGTCCGCTTCCCGGTGTCGACGATGAGAAACAGCCACATTGTTCTTCAGGGATCAGGTTTGTGTGTTTGATCTGAGACAAAAGAACATAGAGAGAGAGAGACGTCTGTCATGATCGTCCCTGGCAGGCATCTCTGTTTGGCGTGGAGTTGGGCGCTTGGCATTTAAAGTATTTGACGATGTTCCAAAATATTGGGCATTGCTCTGGAGCAAAGACCTCTCGGTGCAATGGGGGGTATAGCCCTGGTGCCCTGGGGGGTGTGACCCTGGTGCCCTGGGGGCTATAACCCTGGTGCCCTGGGGGGTATAACCCTGGTGCCCTGGGGGGTATAGCCCTGGTGCCCTGGGGGGTGTGACCCTGGTGCCCTGGGGGGTGTGACCCCGCTCGCCTGGCTAAATTCCCACCCAGGCCTGTGAAGTGATTTGAGTATCTAGAAAGGCACCATATAAATGCAATCAATTATCACACATCCATAACATGCTTTGTCTAACTGAATTAAAGACATTGCACTGGATCTATAGTCTAATATTGTGTAAGTTACAGTATACAGTGCTATTGTGTGCTTATGATTATGCAAACAGATTAATCCACTGTAAAACATTTTAACCAAATAATGTTCAAACATCAGGGTAGCAAGACAAAGCTAATCTTTGATATGTTAATTGGTCTTCCAATAGTGGTTCCATGCCAAAATACTCAGTTATTAAACACTTGACTCCACCTTCTAATAGCTAACCTCATTTAGGAACTATTTAAAATCATGTTTGCAAATGCTTTCAGCTGTTTACTTTGGCTGTTCGCCCTACTAGTGGCACTATTGGTTCCACCATGTACCAAGGCAGGGAGTAAAACAATTACTGTACAGTAGCATAATGCTACGACTGCGGAGACCTGGCCTCAATTCCCGGTAGCGGTTCTTCCGTCTTGGCCAAACGTTCCTACAGACAAAATTTGGCCGTGTCTGCGGGTGGGAAGCCGGTGGGGTATGAGTCCTGGTCGGCGCTCTAGCTCGTCCTCTGGTCGGTCGGTCGGGGCACCTGTTTGGGGAAGGAGGCCTGGGGGGAATAGCATGATCCTCCCACGCGCTACGTCCTGCCAGTGAAACTCCTCGCTGTCAGGTGAACAGAAGCGGCTCTGCATATATCGGAGGAAGCATGTACTCATCTACAACTCTCCCCGGCGTGGAGCATCGACAGCAGGGGTAATTGGCCAAGTACAGGGGGGCAGTAGCCGGGGTTGGTGGGTTTGATCTCCACTGCGACTCCATGGTTGTAACTGACTGGGGTCGTGAACAGAGTAACTGTCTTCACAGCATGGTGCATGGTTGTAACTGACTGGGGTCGTGAACAGAGTAACTGGCTTCACAGCATGGTGCATGGTTGTAACTGACTGGTGTCGTGAACAGAGTAACTGTCTTCACAGCATGGTGCATGGTTGTAACTGACTGGGGTCGTGAACACAGTAACTGTCTTCACAGCATGGTGCATGGTTGTAACTGACTGGGGTCGTGAACACAGTAACTGGCTTCACAGCATGGTGCATGGTTGTAACTGACTGGTGTCGTGAACAGAGTAACTGTCTTCACAGCATGGTGCATGGTTGTAACTGACTGGGGTCGTGAACACAGTAACTGGCTTCACAGCGTGGTGCATGGTTGTAACTGACTGGTGTCGTGAACACAGTAACTGGCTTCACAGCATGGTGCATGGTTGTAACTGACTGGGGTCGTGAACACAGTAACTGGCTTCACAGCGTGGTGCATGGTTGTAACTGACTGGTGTCGTGAACAGAGTAACTGTCTTCACAGCATGGTGCATGGTTGTAACTGACTGGGGTCGTGAACACAGTAACTGGCTTCACAGCATGGTGCATGGTTGTAACTGACTGGGGTCGTGAACAGAGTAACTGGCTTCACAGCGTGGTGCATGGTTGTAACTGACTGGGGTCGTGAACAGAGTAACTGGCTTCACTGGTTGGGAAGTTGGAAACCAGTCCGTCCACTTCTGCTGCTGCTGTCATCTTTATTACTGCCATTCATGTCAACTCATCCCCTCTCAGACTCACTCTGTCTTTGTCCCCGTCTATAGTGTCTGTCACTTATAGCGTCTGTCACTCTGTGTGTGTGTGTGTGTGTGTGTGTGTGTGTGTCTCTCTCTCTATCTCTCTTTCTGTCGTTGGTGATTATCCACACTTACTCACCAGAAGCAGAATTTGAATGGGTGCCTCTGGGTGCTGCCTGAGTGACTCATGGCCAACAATGTGGAGAATCGCTAGTCGGCTAATAATAATTATAATTTTGCCAAAACAAAATTACTCATCAATTAGTCATCAACTAATCTCTGGAGACAGACTTTCGACTTGCATCTAAAATCTGTTTCGGGCTCCGTCAAAAGGGGTGTAACAGCGCTCGCACGCATGCTGCGCTTTACCCCATCAAAATAGAGTGAACGTGACCGAGTGTGTAGTCAAAACTTACCATTTTCAGCGTGTAGCAAGTTGCTACTTGCTACTAGCAACGAGCTGGAGTTGTTATTGTTGTTTCATAGCGACGGACGGATTTGAGAGCGACACGCAGGGAGCGGAAAAGAAATCCATTAATGGGTCAAAGCCGGTCGGTTGGAACCAATGGCAGAGCTTGCAGGGAGCTGCCGACCGCGCCTCCTGAGTTCCTGTTGCACCACATTGAAACGGGGCTGCCCTAGATTTTTGTGACGTCAAAGTAGGGTCACGAGCCAAAAAAGGTTGGGAACCCACTTACTCATGTTGGTTGCTTTTTTTCTGTTGCTTGTCTTTTTCTTATTTATTGTTTGCATGTTTATTTTCTCTTGTGTTTGTTTATATTGTATGCTTTGTACGGATTATTACTCATATTGCTTTCATTTCTGAGGTAGAGACCCAGAATATAGCCCACCTAGGGTTTCCTATCTCTACCTGCGCAAGCTTTTGTTGATTTCCTTTTCTCTGTTTCTGTTTTTAATATGTGCAAATAAAATAAATCAATCAATCAATCAATTAGTGCTGCATTTTCTGAAGCAAAATAGTTGTGAATTGTAACTGTAATTTCAGCGCGGTGAGATGGTTGGGTGGTTGGGAGTGATCACTCACTGTCAACCCAACCACAGATGTCAAATGACATGACTCATGAGTTTCAGCCAGCCTGTGTCTTTGGAGGTTATGCAGATCATCAGGTTCCATGATGGCCAGCAGCACTGAGTGCCTGAAGTCAAGAGGCTGACTCACCTCACAGGCAGAAAGCGGGGCCGTGGTGGCCTTAAAGTTTAGTAGAAGCTTGTGACCAGAAGGTTGTCGGGTTCAATCCCCACGGTAGGACCGGCAGGACAAATCTGTGTGAAAAGGCAGCACTTTTGCCCGTCCATCATTCGCTCTCCTTCCACATCACCTGAAGGCAACACGGTTCCCTGGCCAACATTTTTGAGTTTATGCACGGCGCCGACTAAAGGCACCTGATATCCTGTAAACATCCGCGAGGGTTTCTACTTAAAGCGTGACTTAATATTGACCTAACAGGGCGAGGTGCGGTTACTCACGTCCAATGCTCAAACTGCTGTTACATCATCGACCCATTTGAATGTTAAATAGCCGTCGTGAGACAAAAGGCTGACAGTTGTTGTAGGGAGATTTCATTTGTATTTCCAAGTCATGGAGGAGGGTGGAAAACAACAAAGCCAGATGTACTTGATTGGCAGGTCCTTAACGAGGCATATTTACCTACAATAAGGCATCGTCATCATACGCCGGCAAGCCACGCCCTTGGCTCCTTCTTGCCCTTGATCTTAGGAAAACAAACTCTCCAGGGACACAGCGACATTTGTGACATCATGTTGTCAAGACACTGTGATCCTTTGACCCTTGCACTCATTATTATTAAAGGATAACTTCACCCAAAAATGAAAATTCAGTCATTACCCCCCATCACCCCCATGCCGATGTAAGGATGGTGTTTTAGTCCACAAAACATTTGTGGTTACCTCCCATGTTTCCTTTTTTCCAAACCATGACCCTAAACTTAACGAAGTTGTTTGCCTCAACATAACCAACATTTAAACAGAACTATGTTTTCAAATTAACCGTCGCGTCACCATTTCACTCATATGTCATTTTAAACGGCGGTTTACTGTATAGTACAGTGATTTATGATGGTTGCGACATACCATGATCATAGCCTATTGTCGATGTCGATGTCCATTGGACATGATATTCTATCATCGATGTCCATTGGACAATAGTAATTGAGATAAATCAGCGATACTCGTCGGGCTATTATAAATCACTGTACTATAAACTGCTCTTAAGAGTTATTGGAAATTGGCTTATGCTGTCATTTCGGTATGAAGACGCGTTGGCTTATACAGTAGGCTACATGCTACTACTACAGATAAATAAATATAGAGCTGTCTGTCTGTTGCAAGGTGCACCTGTTGTCCGGAGTTGCGAGGCACATCTCATCGCCTCCAAAATTTGCCAAAACTCTTTTCAGGGCTCTGGAATGAATGTGGTGCAACGCCCACAGAGTCCAGGGGTGTTGGAGTTTTGGGGGAAGGTTATTAATACGCTGTCAGACCTGCTGGAGGTGCAACTCCTGGTGGACCCGGCAGTACATTTGTTGAATGATGACTCGCATATCTTCTTCACCGGAAAATCACGTAATATCTGGCTAGCAGGTCTAACGGCCGCCAAGAAGATTGTTGCTCAACGTTGGAATCCTCCACATGATATATCACATACTCATTGACTTCGGAGCTTTTTGGACATTTCATACCTGGAACTATCTTCAGCAAGAATTAACAATGCAAAACCAAACACGATTGTAGTATGGACAGATTTAATTTCGAAGTTAAAAGGTCTTCTGATTAGGTGATTATTTTTATTTGATGTCTGCCTGTTTTTGTTTTTGTTTTTGTTTTAATTTATATGGTCAGTTGCAATATCCGGATTGGTGGTAAGGGGTGAGGGGTGGGGGGTGGGGAGGGCATTGGGGGGGTAGAGGGATAAGTGCATTTATAATAATTATTCATAATTGTATGGTAATCGTAGGATAATGTATGTAATGTATGTATGTATGTTTTACCTACAAAATAAAAAATTAATGATAAAAAAAAAACGCCCACAGCAATGTGTTACATTTTTAGGCCTTCACACTCACAGAGCCATTGTGACATCATCACCATCCCTTCCCTGTTTCCCACTGATGATGTCACCAATGATGTCAATGATGATGATGTAGTATCACCATTGATTACACTGTATATACGGTAATTATTATCGTTTTCATCCTTTTTTCATGTCATGGTGGCTTAGCGCTGACATGCGCTGTGCTGGTAAAAAGCTTACTGTCATGTTCTTAAACGCTTGTTGATTCTTGGACTGGCTGAGCAGGTGCTTACATCACCTCTCTTCAGTTTGCTTTGACTCTGATGTTATCTGAGTGACCTGCTCTTCACACCAGCTCTCTCTTCACTGTCAAGCTCTCTCCTCTCTCATGGCCTAAAGGTAGGTAGGTAGGTAGGTACTTTTATTAATCCTCAAGGGGAAATTCCTCTGATACAGCAGCAAAAAAATACACAGACAGGATATACTGCAGATATAGCATAAAATAAAAAATAAAGAAGCAAATATACACAATTATTATGTAGCAAACATACACAATTACTGTATATTATATGTCATATTACCACAGGTACCACATGGGATTGGGACAGGACAGGACAGGATTTGTTTTTATTTTTTATTTTTTTTTTAACTCTGGCCCATGTTTGGGGCGGGGCGGGAGTGTTTCTGTGGGAGTGGGATGACACCCTCTAATTCTGACCCGCTTGCTGCATTCTAGGGTTAAATGTGACGAGTCCTTCTGCTGTTATTGAGCCACTAGAGGACCAGAGGCACTAATCTGCTTTGTCGCCTTACCATCATCCCCAGTTCAGTTGGCAGATGGAGACGTGGGGGTGTGTGTGTGTTTGAGAGAGAGAGAGAGAGACACACACACACACACACACACACACCGAACCATGTGGTGAGTACGGGCGACCAGATTTAAATCGTCATGTGTGGGCTGGTCCCCGCTGAAGTGCCTCTGAGCAAAAACAACCAACTCTCTGTCATTATGCTTCATACTTAATATGTTTTTTATTCTAATTATTTGTGGCACAGTGGTATTTGTGGCACAGTGGTACTTCTGTCGCCTCACAGCAAGAAGGTCCTGGGTTCGATTGCCCCCTTGGATGCTGTGGGTGCTGAGGCCGTGTCCCCCCCCGTGTCTTCAGTACGTACTGCCCAGGTGGGCTATCTCGTCAAAAGGGCCTTTCTCAGTGGAGTTTGCATGTTCTCCCCGTGCTCCCCTGGGGTTCCTCCATACAACATCAGTATATGGACCCCCACTAAAAAGAAACATACAGAAGATCGTCTCTGACCAGTGACACCAATGTCTGAAGTTGGTCCCCAGGCGCTTACAATAGAAAGCTGCCCACTGCTCCTGGCTGCCCCCCAGAGGAAGAACAAGCCTGGGTGGGTTAAAAGCAGAGAATATTTCACCGGCCACGGTCAGCATGAGTGTGTGTGGCTGGCAGCATGGCAACATTTGTTTTCAATTTCACATTTCTACAATTTTAGACGTTGAGACTCAGAGACGTTACTGTGAAACTACAACGTTTTGCGCTGTGGAACAATGTTGCTAGTTCACAATTCTTTTGGAGATGGCATTGGTGGTGTAACAGAGTGGTGTGACGGGTGTGTGTGTGTGTGTGTGTGTGTGTGTGTGTGTGTGTGTGTAGCTTTTAGGTGAATTGGGGTTGTAGCCTACATGTAACACGCTACCATGGAGAGAGAGAGAGAGTCGGCCTCAGGAGACGACAGGCAGGCTTCTCCATTTCACACACCATGTGACAGAGACAGAGAGAGAGATAGAGGCAGAATGACAGAGAGACAGACAAGAGAGAGAGACAGAATGCTAGAGGAGAGAGAGACAGAGAGAGCCAGGCAGACAGAGAACCCAAATATTTAGTGACCAGTTCACTGACCAGTCCTGCTGAACACATTCTGTGAGATTGTTCTATTGTTTTCTTCTGATCACTTTTTTTGATTGTTTTAAAGCATAGTAGTATAAATGCATGTCTACATTTGTTTTTGCTCATGTCAATTTTAGATTTATTGTAATTAATATATATTGTAACGTATCGCTCATACGCCAAGGAACGGAGAGTTGTAGTTGGTACAGGGTCTTTATTCACAGGCTTCTTTAGCTCCTAGCAGCTAGCTTCACACCGCTAGCTCTACACATAACAACCGGTCTCGCTCACTCTATAGCTTGACTCCCCGTTTCCCCTAGGAACACACCCACACACATCAGTTCCTAGCTACAATCCAGACACTTAGGTTGCACATCACATTACAGGTAATACCTGGATTACCCAAACACGTTACATACTCCTCACCCAACATTAGCTCGACGCCCACGTCGACACCCACAACCCACACATATCCCCCTGTACCAAAACACACCACCCCACAACATTTTGTATTCCCCCAATTTGTCTCTTATTTTTCAGCACACTTTCCAATTTCCGTTCCACCACCACCATTTGCATTTCTTTTCATTCCCTCTTTTCCCATTCCTTAAATTCAACCCACATTTCAATTCACATTCCCATCATCATTTAGTTACTTCCCATTAGCACCCTTTTCCCCAACATTTAAATTCCCTCTTTTCTCTTTGCACTCATCTTCAATTTAACTCAAACCCATCACATTGACATCATTCTTTTTCCCATTACCTTCATTTAAACCTTTTTTTCTTACTCACATTATCCCACTTCAACCACTATTTCCATCCCCCCTTTTAAAGCTTCTGTCCCATCTGAAGCACATTACAGTCGACACAGCTAAGGCAGTAGTCCTCTACATCTCCCTTCATCTGTACCCAGTAGAAAACTCGACAAAGGCGGCTGAGTGTTTCTTCAGCCCCTCGATGCCCCTGCCCCCTGCGGCCCCTGTGCGCCCCCCGTAGCGCCAGTCCCCGCAGGCAGCTGGGCACCACCACGACGCTGCCACTCTTCCCGCGCCCATCTAACCCCAGAATCCCCGACTCTCTCACCCTCAAGTCCGGAAACAACTCCCACAGTTCCTTCGTGGTACTTGAATACATGCATATTTCCTCCAGGCGAGGCCGGTATCCGGCCGCCACCCACCTGCGCACCGGTCCAACGCTAGCGTCCTCCGCCTGTCTGCGTATCCACTCCTCCAGATCGACATCCTCCATAGTCACATTCTCATCCTCCCGGTCTTGCACTCGCTCGTCCTCCCGTCCCGCTCCCCCAGGGGGCGGCGTGTTGAGGACAGCAGGGCGGACACCATCGGCGTCGATCTCCACCTCGACTTTCTGCAGTGCAGCCGTGGGGGTTGTGTAGCGGCATGGTTGGGCCGGCTCCTCCAGCGTTGACCCCTCTCGCTCCCCCGGGGACACGAGCGCCGCTCCCCCGACTGTAACAGCATTGCAGGTGATGTCGCTCACTTCCCTCTGGCTGTTCAAAACGATCCCCGCTCCAGAGCAGCTAGCCTGGGCCGGCTCAACAGTCACTCTCCTGCCCAGCACAATCGGCTCTGTACTGCCCCGTTGCTCCGCTGCTTGTAGCTCAGGCTGCTCCCCTGGCTGTGTGTCTCTTCCAGCGTTCGCACTCTTAGTGCAGTCTCTAGCTAAATGTTCAGGCGACTGGCAAGCCCAACAAAGCCTCACCTGTTCACCGCCTGCACGTCTCTCCTCTCTCGCTGTTCTCCAATCTCCGACAGCTTCTTGACATTCTCTGGCTAAATGTCCAATCGCTCCACATGCCCAGCAGGCTCCCTGCTGTCCATGTCGTTGTCCCGCATACCCGGTCCGTCTCCCGGGCTCGCCTCGGCACCACCTCGCCACGTGGCCCGGTTCTCCACAGCTCCAGCACAGTCTATTTTGTGGCTCCTCCGTCCGCTTCTCTCCGTGCTGCGCGACCTCTCGTAGCAGCTCCATAAGCCCCTCTGCCCAGGCTGGTATCGTCTCCAACAGCCGTCTGACTTCCTTCAACACACTGGCTTCCATGCCCGCCAGCATCGAGCTGATCTCTGTCGTCAGCCCCTCTTCTCTCCCGTTCGCCGACAGGCTTTCTTCTAGACGCGCCATCACACGTGGCGCTCGTAGCAGCTAGCTCTCCCAGCTAGCTCGCTACAGCTAGGTCGCTCGAGCCTTTGATCTCCAACTTTTCTCCGCCGTTCCTCCTCACTCTCTCCCCTCTCGACCGAAACAGAGGCGCTACCGCTTCACTTGCTGACACCAATGTAACGTATCGCTCATACGCCAAGGAACGGAGAGTTGTAGTTGGTACAGGGTCTTTATTCACAGGCTTCTTTAGCTCCTAGCAGCTAGCTTCACACCGCTAGCTCTACACATAACAACCGGTCTCGCTCACTCTATAGCTTGACTCCCCGTTTCCCCTAGGAACACACCCACACACATTAGTTCCTAGCTACAATCCAGACACTTAGGTTGCACATCACATTACAGGTAATACCTGGATTACCCAAACACGTTACAATATGATGGCTATTTTGAGTGTTAATACATGTTGATTGGACAATGGGTTGAGTTTTAACACTTACAGAGTGAACACAATTTTTATGAAAAAAATCCTTGTGAAAAAGAGTGCAGGGAGGGAAGGGAAGTATTTTGGCCATCTTTCTTTCCACATAGAGAGAGAGAGAGAGAGAGAGAGAGAGAGAGAGAGAGAGAGAGAGAGAGAATATTTTGTTTGTGTGTGAGAAAGGGAGAAAATAGAGAAATAGAGCTGTGTCAAAGCAGACAGAATAAGACCAGAAGTGAGGCGATTCGGCCTTCAAAATAAAATCATATATGTGCCACTTGCACAGAACAACAAACTAATCAATTATTAAACCTCAGTTATAGGACAAATCAGTGTGACGTCACAGCCCCCCAGAAATGCGGAACCCCGCAGCAGTTAACTAGTACCTATGAGTTGTGCCAAACAAATGTTAATATCTCAAAAAGTATAGGTACATCACATCTTATGTGTCCCATCACAGCTTATATTTTGACATTCTGAGTGAGAGTAGAATTAGCTCAAGAGTTTGAAGAAGTATAATATATGCATGTCTTGTTAAAGTTGTGTGAACTGTTGCAGTTTTTAAAATGTAAACAGGGTCAGTCGGCTAGAATCAGACACTCAAGCTCATGCTCCATATGGGTCCCATTGCCGTTTCCAACCAGTGACGCAGTTTGTTTACCAAAATGCTATTCTATTCTATTCTATTCTATTCTATTCTATTCTATGTGATAAATTATTAGACAAAGAGAGATCATCGGTCCTGGTCCTGGTCCTGGTTCCACGGTGCTTAGTTTTTGCCAAATATGGTTTCCAAATAAGTTTCTATTAGGCCACAACCGTAAAGGTGAATTTTAGACGCACTTATGTCTAGATAGCCTATATGGCAAATGCATCCTGATCCTGTTGTAATTTGCTCTAGCCAACTGCACATGGTTTTATTGTGAAATCTCTAGCCGGAACTACCTTTATTTTTTTATTCTGGTCTATTTGACAGTTCGAGACAGAGGAGGGGGAGGAGCTTCACGTTAGGTTGCAACAGGTGAGCATGGAGAGAGAGGGAGAGAGAGAGAGAGAGAGAGAGAGAGAGAGACCTTGCTGAAAGGCCCCCGGGAGTACAGACCTGTCTGACAGGGAATTAGAGAAGCGAGGACCATTTGAGCTCTCTCTCACCGTGTCTGAGGGGACTCTATACCTCGATCCAGCCTGCTCTCTATTCTGCTTATTGGATTACTGCGCGTTGAACCCTGGCGGAATAAACACTGTCTGTTATAGGGACTTTATAGACTGTCAGTGAGGCTCTATGGTGAGTTAACTGTCACCTTAATGTGTTGTATTCATCTCTTAACAATATTCTTATAATAGCTATATCTATACAGGGAAGTGTGTGGGGTAGCTAGTGCGTTTAGTGACCGTATGGTAGGCTATTTTTTATTTATTTATCTCTAGCCTATAATATGGCTATAGGCTGCGCATTCTTATATGCCCGGCCCATAGGGACTTACAGTGTTTGTGTTGTAGGTAGCCTACTCAGTGGTGAGTTCATAGCAACCTTATCATCCTATGGTAATTTTCTTTCATCTCCCATTTTATAATGTCCCTGCAACATCCCTATAGCTTTTTATACTTTTGTTGTGGTATTTCTAGTGTCGTCTAAACAATTTTTTATAGGATTTCTAGGCTATAGTTTGTTTGTTTTTCCCCCCTTCCCTCGTAAGACCAGGAGAGAGTATTGTATTGTATTGGGGACCTGAGCGACTATAAAAGCCAGGCTGTGCTGAGGTGCTGAGGAGGAGCAGAGCGCCATGATCAGCTCGGAGGGGCTGCGGCCCGCCAGCAGCAGGAAGCCGCTGGGGAAGCTGGCCTCCCGGCTGGAGGAGGTGAAGAACCCGTGGCGTCAGGTCTCCACGCTGGAGCTCAGCCACAACGAGGCGGCGCGTCTGGCCACGGACGCGCTGCTGGAGAGCGGGGAGAAGGAGTACCGCAGGTAGGCAGACAGGAGGGCCAGAGACAAACTAACACTATATGGGACAAATTTGTGCTTGTGTCTGTGGTGGGACAATGTGGACAAATAACCTAACCACTAGAATTGTGAGATAGAAAAAGCTTCTGAGAAATTCTAAAGTTCCAATTTTGAATTCATCATAAGTAATTTATGATTTGACACAAGATCATCCATATCAGATACAACTTTATTGCAGTTAATTTCCATAGGCTGCCAGCCTCTTTCTTTCTTTCCCCAAAATTCATGATGCCCCCATATCCTATCCCATTCTTTTTGCTTTCATGCTTTCATCACAAAATGCACAATTGTTATGGAATTTTTAGGTACCACTAGCATGTTCCAAAAAAGAAGAACAATAGGCTACATTTAGATCAAGGAGCTTTACATTAAAAGTGTCATATAGCCTACACTTTGTCCATGTTAGGGTTAATACCCCTGTCACTGCCCCCTGAATGACCAAGGCACTAGTTCAATTTAAATGAGATCTCTCAGAATTATTTTTAGCCTAAATGTGTGATTTGGTTAGAGTGATATTTTTATGTATTTGGTGTAATGTGTCAAACAGCAATATCAGGCTATCTTGGCTCAATTGTTGAGTGTCTATCTATGGAATCAAATAACATAATCATGACCCATAGACATCTTGGAATTCAGGGAGGGGGGCTCCTTATTTCAAGTTTTCAACTTTTGGATGAATTTCCCCAAGGGAACAATTCAAGGAGAACTTCATGGAAAAACAATGCAGATTTATTTTGCACAGTTTTGCAGACATTCATTTAGTTTGACAGATATTGAGTTGATTTGAGTTCAGTTGTGGACCAGCAGTGATTCATGCACAAATGACATCACTGGTCCACAACTAGGGATGCACGATATATCGGCAATCATATCGGTATCGGCCGATGTTAGTCATTTTTTAACATATCAGTCATATCGGTATCGGTCAGATGTTGCAATGTTAATATCGGTTATCATTATCAGCCAAATTCTTCACATTGATATGAAATAATGCAGTAAATCTATGATTTATGGGCTTTTCCAAAGGCTTTGCAAATAAAGAAATGCATAACTTTTTCAAATTCAGTGTTAACATGTGTTTTTCAGTATGTACAAAATGTGATGATCATAAAAATTTGGTTTTATACAGATCATATCGACATCGGTAAATATCGGTTATCGGCCATAACAGCAATGTTAATATCGGTTATCGGCATCGGCCAAAATGTTCATATCGGTGCATCCCTATCCACAACTTAACTCAAATCTTTCGGGGGAAGTTCTCCTTTAATGATAGCTTAACTTAACATGTAGCCTGTCCACAGGGTGCTGACCGAGGAACGGGAGCTCAACTTCCTGTCCCCGCTGGAGGTCCGCTACATCACGCAGAACGTGGCCAAGGCCTGCGAGGACAGCAACGGCACCGGTCTCCATGGCAACGACCACGACATCGGGGACGGAGACGCCGTGTCCGAGCTGACCTCCGGGACTTACTTCCCCATGATGTCTGACGAGGATCCGCCCATGCTGGAGCTGGGCTGGCCAGAATCCCCTGCCAGATACGGCCCATCAGAGACCCAGATCTACTTCCAGAGGGACAAGTCCCACAACGTCAAGGACCTCATCAGGTCGCTGATCAACAAAGCCAAAAAGGTACGGTGGCACAGCGGGTCCCAATGTGGGGTCCCGGGCCATGCAGGGGGTCCCCCAGGAAAATGAGAAGTAGGCTAGATAGATTTCAGTGTGATTTCATTGAGCTGCCTTGATCTGATGTTCCTAAAAGCAGTGGCCCTACTAGGGTGTGTTTTCTGGTCTGGCATCGTGATCTGCAACAGTCCACACACTGGTGACTGCTGCTCCCACCATTTACTGATATCACCACAAAGTGTGTGACGTTTCGGGGCAAAGCCCTTCCTCAGACATGAAACAAGTGCAGAGACACACCTTCAAGTCCCTTTACAGGGGTTACCTGACAGGGGTCACCTGACTGATCATGTGATACACCATGCATAGTAAAAAGATGCATAAAGGTACTGTTAGGTTAGAAATAGAAAAATACATACAATATATTCAAATATAATACAATGCTACCAGTGTGCTACAGATTTGCATACACACTAGTCCAACAGGTAAAAGACCTGCAGTGTCAAGAGATCAGAACAACTTGAATCTGACTGATGCATCAGGTATAAACCGTCATAATGAAATGCAATCTCAAGAAGAAAAACATATAAAGTATAACTTGACTATTAATAAGAGGCGCCTTTACTACTCTGAAAATGTGGTAATATTGAATAACCTAAAAAGACCACAGCAATGGACAATATGGTGTAGAACCCACCCAATAGAGTAGAATATAAAATTATAAAGTATAATATTATATTATCAAGTATAAATTGAGAAATACACAAAGAGTTATGACTGAAATACAGAGGTTAATTACTGTACAAAAACAATCACACCTAGTAGCTTCATTTATGTTAGTTGAGTTATTAATTTAGTTTTGACTATAAGAACTTGGTGTGTACATATTGGATGTTAATTGGGTGTCTTTTTCCTTCCACCTGAGCACATCATTTCTGCCTCCAGTGGTTTTCGCTTCATTTGCTTACAAACAAATGGAGCAGGCGTGTCTGCTGACACATGTTTGATTAGCGCTTATCTCTCTGACTCCACACGCAGACAGACACACACACACACACACACACACACACACACACACACACACACACACACACACACAGACAGACAGACAGGCAGGCAGACAGACACACACACACACACACACACACACACACACACACACACACACACACACAGACAGACAGGCAGACACACACACACACACACACACACACAGGCAGGCAGACAGACAGACAGACAGACAGACAGACAGGCAGACAGACAGACAGACAGACAGGCAGGCACACACACACACACACACACACACACACACACAGGCAGGCAGACAGACAGACAGACAGACAGACAGGCAGACAGACAGACAGACAGGCAGACAGACAGGCAGACAGACAGACAGGCAGACAGACAGACAGACAGACAGACAGACAGGC